>NW_024412433.1:13575375-13587174 GCF_014898765.1 Herpailurus yagouaroundi
CCTCTCCTCTCCTCTCCTCTCCTCTCCTCTCCTCTCCTCTCCTCTCCTCTTCTCTCCTGTCCTCTCCTCTCCTCTCCTCTCCTCTTCTCTCTCTCTCTCTCTCTCAAAAAACAAACTTATTTTTTTTTAATTTTTAAAAAAATGTTATGGGGGAAAATTGATGGACAATGATGTTTCTCTCTGGGCTCACTATTGTTGAAAACTGACCTCTGTGCTTTGGAGCCAAAATATAAACGAGAAGAAAGAGTTTGGGATAAAGAGGAACAAATAGCTTCATTGCTTTACTGGGAAAAAGAGGCTGCCGCAGGCCATGGCCTTCAAAATGACAAGTCCCCCAGGGAAAGGGACTGGGGGGGGGGGGGGCAGTTAATAGGGAAATACAAGATCTAGCCAGTTTTGACAGGAATTGTATACATGCTACCAGCCTCCTTCCTCATGTCTTTAGGGTGGTACCGGGTTCCTGAAACAAAAGGCTAAGAAAGGAAGAGAGTTTTGCAGAAGAGAGGAAAAAGGTCACTTAGTTTAAAATCGATCTTTGCTGAAGCATTAGAAGCAGCCATTGGAAGCAGCCATTTTGATTTTTGTTCAACTTTATGCTTTTCATGACTCTACAGATAGGACTAGGACTCCAATGGTTCTGTGCTATAAATCTAGAACACTTCATTAAAAGGGTATTTAATTTAATGTCATTAGCCTCTAACTTTCTCCCTTTTGTCTTTCCTTCTATGTGGTACACTGGAATGCAGATTGGATAAGCAGTATACCTGGGTAGCATTCTGAGCTTTGCCACCACGTAGATTTTACTCACTAGCTGATCCTGGACACAACACTTAGTTTCTGGGTTTCTGCTTCCTCTTCTAAAAACAAAAACATTAACGATGCTTTTAAAAAGCAAAAACAAACAAACATGACTTAGATCATTTCCATGGCCATTTCCAGCTTTGAAAGACTCTGAAATGACTTAATCCATTTATATCCAAGCACAGCCCAGCAGTTGTTACCAGTTGACTTATCATCCATACATTAGGTGCTCTACCCCTGTTCAAACTGTGAATCCAACAAGCGAATACACATCCAACCACTGAAATAAAGCCTATTAAGTAGATTTCCATACCAACCACTAGGTTTGGCCTTCATGGACAAACTTCAAACTGATTAACATCGGTTGGATAAATCTTGGAACCAAAGAAAGCAGAAAAGGGTAGTAAAAACCTGGTGCCTTTATGGAATATTTTATTGAGCTTTAAGAATCATCCTTATGTGCTTTCAAGTAGTTTCCAACTAAGCATTTCTTCAATGGAAGACAGGATATGTGGCAGGCGTCAGAAAGGCCTTTTGTTAATGTGAACTTGGGGCTTTGTGCACGTGATGATGCCAATCGTACCCTTGAAAAATATACAAAAGCACTTCGACTTTATTAGGATTTTTTAGACTAGTTGCATAACAACTCTCCTATTGCTTTTAACATTTCTACAAACACAGCGATTTTACTTATTTTTGTCCCTCTAGCAAATAAACAAATAAGGAGAAAGGGGAAAATATTCATTATTGGCTTAGAACAGAAACACATTGTAAAGCTTACACATGAGAAATTGCTAAAAGATAAAGCTATGAAAAATCCTAATCTAGTCATATTAATGAATTCTTGTTTTCTAGTATTAATAAATTCTAATGAGCACGCTGGGAAAAACAAAAGCCCACTAGCTTTCATTTGAATAGATATCCCCAAGACCAGTCAGTCTGCCATTTTTGTTTTGGGCTTCAGAAATGCATGCTTAGTGTGTAGTGCTTTCCTTTCTCTGCCTTATCCCTTTTCAAAAATGGGGCTTTGTGCAATGCTATTATATTTCTATTTCACTTCTTTTTACCACAGTGAGAGCAGAGGCGAACAGAGTATATGCACAGGAAATGGTTAGCGCGAATGCAGGCTCACACAAAAACCACAGTCTTGAGAAAGGGCTGGGACTACAAAGATAGATTTTCTTAAAAGAAAAATTTCCTGAAATAAAATAGTTTATTTTTATCAATTAGATCCACCAAAAACATCTTTCTCCAATTATTTTCTGCCCACTCGATCAGGGTACGGAATTAAACCTTCGAAAAGCTACACACATAGATTCCGTTGTAATAGGCTTCTTCTGACGTTACTTATTAGGAAGAAAAAAAAGACACTTCCTATCTCTTTTGGAAAGTAAGCAATCAGTTGGTATTTGTTAAGTATGAATGTGGTGTAGCATTCTCTTAACTTGATGAAGACAATACCAAGTGATACCATGACTTCTGATTGCTGTTAGCAGAGTGCAATAGTGAAAAATAACAAATTATATACACATTTAACAGAGGGCTCTACTCAACTACATAATTTGCCTAATAGCTTTTTATTATAGATTTTGCTGTAATGAAGATTTAGGTCTTTATGTATTAAAATATTACAGTTTTTTCTTCTATAATATCTGGGATTCCTGTATTAAGAGAGTATCACCCTATCAATGAAAAAATTAACAGTAAGATATAACGAAACTAATAAAACCCAAAACCAGTTCCTGGAAGAGACTAATAGTTAATTCCCTCTTGAGAACCCAGTTAAGGAAAAAAAGGAAGAAGTAAAAAAAAAAAAAAAAAAAAAAAAAAAAAAATCCAAGATGAAGAATAAGAAAAACCTGGGCACCTGGATGGCTCAGTCTGTTAGGCATCTGACTCTTGATTTCACCTTAGGTCATGATCTCAGGTTCATGGGTTCAAGCTCCACACTGGGCTCTGCATTGACAGTGAAGAGCCTGCTTAAGATTTTCTCTTCACCCCTCCCCCCACTCACACTTACCTTCTCCCTCTCTCTCAAAATAAATAAATAAACTTAAAAAAAAAGAATAATAAAAACCTTTAGATAAAAAGGAAGAAATTAGGGGCATCTGGGTGGCTCAATCCTTTGAGCTTCTGACTCTTGATTTCAGCTCAGGTCCTGATCTCATGGTTCCTGGGTCCAGCCTCATGTGGGGCTCTCTGTGCTGACAGCTCAGAGCCTGCTTGGGGTTCTGTCTCTCCTCTCTCTCTCTGCCCCCTCTCCTCCCCCCACAACCCATATCCCTCACTTGTGCCTGCTCACTCTTTCTCTCTCTCAAAATAAATAAACTTAAAAAAATCCAATTCTTCAAAAAACAAACAAACAAAAAGAACAAATTAAATGTCAATAAGAAGAAAAAAACATGTGGGACCACTGGGTCTCTTTAACCAAAGCCATTACCAAAAAAGAAGAGGGTAATGGTTTTAAATTAAAGGCTTAAGAAACATGACAACCAAATCAATACGTCCTCAATGGTTGAATTCTGGATTGATCAAATTAGCTATAAATAAAAGGTACTTGGGGAACAGTAGAAGTTTGTATGTAGTGGGTGACAAAAGTCATTAAAAGATGATTATTGATTAAGTTTAGTGTATTAAATGATATTGTAGTTATATAGAAGAATGCCCTTACTTCTTAGACATAGTTTCTGATTTCAGCCCAGGTCATGATCTCACCTTCTGTGAGTTTGAGCCCCGCTCCGTGGGCTCTGTGCTGACAACTCAGAGCCTGGAGCCTGCTTCGGATTCTGCTTCTCCCTCTCTCTCTGCGCCTCCCCCCACCCACATTCTGTCTCTCAAAAATGAATAAATGTTAAAAAAAATTTTTTTTAAGAAAATGTGTAAATCTTTTTTTTTTAAGGTTTACTTTCGAGACAGAAAGAGAGAGACAGACAGAGAGGGACAGAGGGTGAGTGGGGGAGGGGCAAAGAGAGGGAGACAGAATCCGAAGCAGGCTCCGGGCTCTGAGCTGTCTGCACAGAGCCTGACACAGGGCTCGAACTCATGATCTGTGATATCATGACCTGAGCGGAAGTCGGATGTTTAACAGACTGAGCCACCCAGGTGCCCCAAAACGTGTCAATCTTGAGTAGGCCAATTATGATAGAAGGGATTTGAACGTGATCATAGATCGCCCCTTAAAAATGCACCAGGACCAGCTGGACCCACAGCTGGGTTCTATTTCAACCTTTGGCGAGCAAATGACCCCAACGTTATTTAAATCAGTGGAGGCCATGGAAAGGGACAGAAGTTGCTCCGATCCACTTTAGGAAGCTAGCAAAATCTTCCCCGCAACATGTAATAAAGTTCCTTCCAAAAAAAAAGAAAAGAAAAAAAATGGCCAATCTCACTCATGCATATAGATACAAAATTCTCAATGAAATGTTAGGAAACAGATTTATTTTTATATTGCTCTCTTTAAAAAATAAAGGAAATAATTATGTTATAATTTTGACACATGTCAAGGTGCATTTTTAGGAGATTAGTGGATGTCTGAGGTTATCAAAACCTCGGAGATGAGGAGGAGAAAACCGAAATACCTAGAAGAGTAAAGTAAACGCAGGGTTTAACTATGCATGGAAGAAATTGAAAAGTTCCCATTCTATACTTGCTAATCATTTCCTTCTTCCTCATATCAAGCCAAAATCTGCCTCCAAATAATTTTTGCAGATGGAGAAATGAAGGTCCCGGGACATTAATTCCCTAAGGCTAGACTACAAATTAAAGCCAAAGCAGGATAAAGAACCCAGAGAGTGGCTTCCGGTTTAAACTGTTCTTTTCTTTCAACCATGTGCCTCTCTTTGACATATGCACGCCCCCCCCCCCCCCTTACAAGGATTCCAGTGGATTAACAGTGCTAGAACACTATACTGCATGTGGATTGTGGGCAAAATGCACAGCCTGGCAGAGAGCTGCGCATTCAAATCATATTATCTTCAGTGTAATTTTCTCCCAAGGAGGGATCTGTCTTGTAAACACAGTAACAGATCCATATCAAATTTAATATCGTTGCCCATAAACAACATGGAGGCACTCAGCTTTGTCAAATGGCTCTGGCAAGGAGTAATGGATCCCCATAAAAATCACACCCTTCAAACCATATTTTACAATACTGATACTTTCTTTACTTGTTGCTGAATAAGACAAGTTGTATCCTTTTAGCAGACAAATGAAGTTATTTTAATTTACCTAAATGTATCAGGGCAAGCAAGCCACCTTTTTCTTTGGACTTGTTTTCTTATTATAAAAACACAGGATAAATACAACTTTTCCTCAATTGGGAATCATAAATGAAGTGTTGATACAGTATTAGAAAATCATTTTAACCTGGACATTTGTATTCCTACGCCTTTGTCCTTCTATTAATAGCAAAATACTCCTCCTTCTAATTTCCATGTTATCAAATTCTCTCTCAGCCTTCCCCACCCCCCGGGGGGGGGGGGGGGCAATATTACCTGCACGTATTTGCCTTTTAGGATGAATGATTTGAGAATCAAATGATATAATGAGTGTACTTTGTAAATTGTACAAATTAGACAAACTTGAAATAGTCAAGCCTCCGGACATGCTGATTGATGTCCAGGTTGATACCCAGGGTACTGGACTTGGTATCACTTAGGAAAGGTGGCTCAAGGCCATGGGATTAGTGCAAGGGATACTTGTTTCTGCAATCAGTTAGTAGCAAGACTTGAACTGACACCCAGTTCTTCAGACGCCTAAACCAATGACTAAATTTTCACACCACTACACCGCTAGATGTTTGGGGAAAGACAGTACAGTTTTCACATTTATATTTCTTTGGTTACGAAAAATGTCCTTTCCTTACAAGGAAATCAGCTTTGGGCAAAGTCATGGAGAGGATGACAGGTGAGGGCTATGGACAACTTCACGCTTTCAGTTGTAGAGAGCTTTGAACCAGGGCAGATAATTAATGCTTACTGCCTCTTAAGAAAGCCACTGATGCTTCTGAATAAGGAGGAAAAGTGCTTGAGCTTTAAAGAAGGGGAGGAAGGAAGGGAGGAGAGTAGAGAGGAAGGAAAGATGGAAAGGAGGGAGGGAGGAAGATGCAAATTCCGTAGTATTTTGGACTTTTTTTTTTTAATTTTTTAACGTTTATTTATTTTTGAGTCAGAGAGAGACAGAGCATGAACAGGGGAGGAGCAGAGAGAGAGGGAGACACAGAATCGGAAACAGGCTCCAGGCTCCGAGCTGTCAGCACAGAGCCCGATGCGGGGCTCGAACTCACGGACCGTGAGATCATGACCCGAGCCGAAGTTGGAAGCCCAACCGACCGAGCCACCCAGGCGCCCCGGACTTTTTTTTTTCAATATTAGAGCCATAAGAATATAAAATATGAACACAGGTCCTAGCTGATATATTCCATTTCCCAAAGCTTACCTCCCACCCACTAATGTTTTATAAGTCAGTTTCTCTGTTACAAATTAAGCCAAAGGCACAGACCATTTGTTTACCTCTAGGCTCCCATGATTTATGGTGACATCCTGCTCGTAGCTGATATTCCATAAATGTCTGTTGAGCGGGGCTATTTCTTTCTGATTGAATGGCTTGCTCCATGCCAACCCAAACAAGGAGGAGACTTAGAACTCGATAAAACTTGATTGCAGGCTATGCATCCTAAATACTAAAAACTAGAGAATGTAAAATCTTAAATTTGAGGTCATGGAACAAAATTTGCTACCACTGATTCCTAAAATGCCTCTTCTGTGAATTTTGTTTGGGAGCATCCATCTGGAATTACGATCCATCTGAAATTATAGACAATGAGGCAAAAGATCAGTGGGCTGAACACCCCCATTTTACAATGTGCTAAAACACAAATGAAATAATGTATCATGAAATTGTATTCCAAGCTGTAGCACACTATGGGATTAGTGGACATTATTACATAATAATGGATCAATATTATAATATATGGATTATATTATTGTTGTAATTCATGAAATCCCAGAGTCATTGGTTTGCATTAAGATATTGTCTTCAGGGGCGCCTGGGTGGCGCAGTCGGTTAAGCGTCCGACTTCAGCCAGGTCACGATCTCGCGGTCCGTGAGTTCGAGCCCCGCGTCGGGCTCTGGGCTGATGGCTTGGAGCCTGTTTCCGATTCTGTGTCTCCCTCTCTCTCTGGGGCCCGCCCCCCGCCGGTGCTGGGCCTCCCGGGGCCCAAAAATAAATTTAAAAAAAAAAAAACAAAAAAAAAACGTTGAGAAGATATTGTCTTCAGAGGGGCACCTGGGTGGTTGAGTCCGTTAAGCATTCGACTTCGGCTCAGGTCATGATCTCATGGTTCATGAGTTCAGGCCCCACGTCGGCTCCTTGTGCTGACAGCTTGGAGCCTGTAGACTGCTTCAGATTCTGTGTCTCCCTCTCTCTCTGCCCTCTCTCACTCATGCTCTGTCTCTCCCTCAAAAATAAATAAACATTAAATAAAATTAAAAAAAAAAAAAGATACTGTCTTCAGAATGCCCCTGATATCCAAAGTGTTCCTTGTAAAATGGTATCCTGCTCACTGCAAAGGTTCTTACGAGAAACAAATGTATTAATGTATGATTACATGTATTGA
This sequence comes from Herpailurus yagouaroundi, assembly GCF_014898765.1. Classification (NCBI taxonomy): domain Eukaryota; kingdom Metazoa; phylum Chordata; class Mammalia; order Carnivora; family Felidae; genus Herpailurus; species Herpailurus yagouaroundi. The sequence continues at coordinate 13,582,794 of NW_024412433.1, forward strand.
TACATGTATCAAATTATTACACGAAAGATTTAAAAACTCATCACTTCTCTATGACTCTAGTAATGACATTTACCGAAGTCTCTGTGCTAGGTTCTTTTGAAGAAAGTTACGCTAACAGAAGCCTCAGTAGCCTGTCATTATCCCTACTTTTCAAGTAAGGAAAGTGAGGTTTAAAGAGTTTCTATAACTTGCTGAAGGAAGAAGGAAAATTGGGATTTGAGGCAGTCGGAGTCCGTAGCATATGCTTGTAACCACTATTCTCGATACTGGATGCCACTGAAGATCCACTTGTTTTATTAATGAACTCTTCTCCGAGAAACGGGAACCACAATGAGCATGTTTCTGTATTGATATCTCTTAATTAAAAAAATTAATTGTTTATTTATTTTTGAGAGAGAGCACAAGCGGGAAGGGACAGAGAGAGAAGGAGACAGAAGATGCAAAGGAGGCTATGCACTGAGAGCGGGAAGCCCGACGCGGGGCTCAAACTCACGAATCGCAAGATGGCGACCTGAGCTGAAGTCGGACATTCCACCAACTGAGCCCCCCACGCGCCCCTGTGTTGGTATCTCTTAAAAGGAAATAGTGCAGGAGCAGAAGGCAGCAACGTGAGGTGATTGAAACAAGGTGGAAGGGGGAAGATGAAAGTCCAAACAGAAACGTGAACCAAGAAACCTAACACAGTCCACAACGTTTCTTGGTTTTTTTTTTAGTTTTGAATTTGTATTAACTCTGTGGCCGTGGCCCTTTTCTCACCCTTAATTTTGTATAACGTATTATTTTGTTTATTTGTGATAGGTGATTATACATGTGATACAAAACCCAATAAGCACATAGGGTATATAGTATAATACAGGAAATATAATATAATATAATATAATATAATATAATATAATATAATATAATATAATAAATATAATATAATATATAATAAATATAATATAATTAATATAATATAATATAATATAATATAATATAATATAATATAATATATATTGTAACATATTATATTATAACATATTCTATTATATGTCTCCCAGCTATCAAGTTCCCCTTCCCAGAAGCTACAACTGTAATCTGTTTCTTTTGCAACCTCAACTACAGTGAATTTCAGGACATTTCATCACCCCAAAAAAAAGAAACCTTTTATCCATTAGCGGTCACTCCTCATTTTCCTCCAAGCCACTGTAGCCCTAGGCAAGCACTAATCTACTTTCTGTTTCTAGATTTGCCTATCCTGAATGTTTTATAAAAAAAAAAAAAATAAAATAAAAGGTATCATAAACATATGGCCTTTTGTGTCCGGCTTCTTTCACTCAACAAAGCATTTTCAAGGTTCATCCATGCTGCAGCCCACATCAACACTTCATTTTTTTTTCAAGGTCAAAAAACTTTCCATTGCATGGGTATACCACATTTTGCTTATCCATTCATTAGCTGGTGGACATTTGGGTTGTTTCCACTTTTCAGCTATTATAAATAATGCTGCTGTGAACATTGTTGTATAGTTCTTTGTGTGAACAGATACTTTCATTTCTCTAGGACTGGAATTGCTGGGTCACGTGGTAACTCCATGTTTCACATTTTGAGGAAATGCCCGACTGCTTTCTAAAGCAGCTATACCATTTTACATTCTCACCACCAATGTGCCAGGGTTCCCATTTTTCCACGTCTCCAAACACTTTTTTTTTCCACGCTTTTCATTATGGCCATCTCCGTGGGTATGACATCTCATTGAGACTTGGATTTCCATTTCCCTAATGGCTAATGGTGTGGAGCTTGCATATTTTCTTTGCAGAAATGTATGTTCACCTCCTTTGCCCATCCTTCCGTTAGGCTCCTTGTCTTTTCATTGTTGTGTTACGTTGATTCTTTGTTGTTATTTTTAAGACCTTATTTTTTAAAAATTTTTTTTTCAACGTTTATTTATTTTTGGGACAGAGAGAGACAGAGCATGAACGGGGGAGGAGCAGAGAGAGAGGGAGACACAGAATCGGAAACAGGCTCCAGGCTCTGAGCCATCAGCCCAGAGCCTGACGCGGGGCTCGAACTCCCGGACCGCGAGATCGTGACCTGGCTGAAGTCGGACGCTTAACCGACTGCGCCACCCAGGCGCCCCAAGGCCTTATTTTTTAGAGGAGTTGTAAATTCATGGCAAAGTAAAGCAGATGCGAAGATCCCGCCCCCCCACCCCATGTTCATAGCTGTCGCCGTTATCGACATTCCCCACCAGAATGGTACACCAGTTACAACTGGTAACCCTACACTGACACATCACAATCAGCCCAAATCGGTAGTTTACATTAGGGTGTTCATGGCATTTTCATAGATTTGCCTCTACAAAACATCTTAGGCAAATCTCTCCAAGGAACTGAGAGATTGGTGACTGCCAGAGACTCAGAGAGTCCCAAATGAGCAGACCTGAAGGCATGTTCCTGCAGTAAAAGGTGTGTGTGTCTATGCTGGGGCCAGGGGGAGACACTCAGTTCTCTGCCCTTGGCATCCAGAAGGGGACATGGCTAAAACCTACATGACTGTCGAGGGCTTAGGAATATCCCAGTGTGCACTGTTATTGAAATGTCTTGAGTGTAAAGGCCACTTACAGCCACCCTCCTTCTAGTGTGACCCACGGGATGGACACCATACAGGGTAGGTATAGAAAAAATAGGTACTTGTTCATCAACTTTATTCATCAAATCTCCTCACATCCATGCTCTGGGTTGATCCTCTGAAGCTTGAGAAAGTAAGATTCTTAGTAATAAAAATACAAGTGATATTCTGTTACTTGATATGGTTGCGGTTGAAGAATGGGTTGTATAGGTTACTTAGGGTTTTAGATCAGTTCAGCGAGTTGCCCTTCCCTTCCAGCACACATTTCTCTCCTCCTTTCTGTCTTTCCAGGCCTCAAGCACTCTGACCTCTCTGATTGCACCAGCTTATCTAAGCTTAGCCTCGGGAAAGTCATCCAGAAACTGCTATTTATTGAGTGTCTACTTTGTGCCACGCAGTGCTCGGAAAAATCAGGGACAAAGACTAGCCATCTGTTCTTGGAAAGTCCGAGTGTATTTAAAAATGCTTGACATATTATCTCTCTAGAGAGAAGGTGCATTTAAAGGGACCAACACAGACCACACTTGTTAGGGGAGAAGGTCGTTGGAAGGAGTTATCCCCACAGAGATCTTCATTTGCCACCACAGAGGCAACTGCCTTCTTTGCTTACCTTTAACTGTGACACTGGTTGCATATTTGTCCAGCGATGTGAAAGCACATAAGGCGAGACCCAGTCTTTTCTTATGAAGGGTACTACAGAACCAACTGACATTTCAGATGGTTCTTCCCAAATCTTACCGTCGCTGCCCACTTTGATTTCTAGAATGTGCTTCAATGATGCCCAGTCAGTACCTCTGATTAACTAAATCCCATATAGCAGAGAGCTGACTCAAGTGCATGTGTCAGCTGCTCAAGAAGTTTTTATACCCAAGTGCAACCTTGTGTTAAAATTATATATTGGCTCTGGAAAAATGTCAGGATCATGGATCTAGAAAAGGCTGTTAAGGAAAACCTAGAATACTTAGGAGTGGTTGTCCTGGATCTCTCCAGAGGAGTATCCTAGAGGCCAGCACTGCTCATCTACCCAGCCAGCCCCAAACTGAGTGGAAGAACTATTCTGGGGGCGACTCAAAACGAGAATTCTTAGTGGACTTTAGTCAGCTGGCTGGAGACAATTTGCAGACCAGAGTGTGTGGCAAGAGTGGGAGCAGAAACACAAGTGTTAAGACCACCCGGTTACTGACCACCCTACCTGGTCACCCCACGAGTCAGCTCTAGCCCCCTCACCCTATCAAACACCACTCCCACCAAGCCTCTTACACTACATTACCCTGCTTTGTTGTTGTCGAGCTTCTATGATCTGAAATGCCCTCGGTCACCACTTACATTCGTTTATTTAACTCGGTCATTTGCTGCCTCCCAGCCCTAACCCAAAAATCCTATCAGCCCCACACAGCCTTAGAGTAGGCCTGATAAATCCCCCTCCTTGTCCCCGGTTTCCAGAACAGTAGGAACCGGCACAGAGTGGGCGCTTAATGAATACCGGTTGAAGGCGTGTATGAATTTGTAAGGCCCCGAGGGAGGACTTCGGGCAAAAAAAGACTTCTAAAGGCTGGCTCCTGCGAGGCTGCGTAGCTCAGAGCCACCAGACCCCTACTGAGCCTCTGACCCTTTCCTGAGAATGGAAGGACCATCTGAGCTGCGCCCGCGCCCATTCGCCAGCTTCCGAAGGTAGGGACCGAATCAGGAAAGGCGGCCAGAGCTCCAGCCCCGCCAGGAGCCTCCAAGTGGGGGCGAGAGGCGTGGGCGTGGGCGGGCCCCACCCGGGGCC
>NW_024412433.1:13587574-13704102 GCF_014898765.1 Herpailurus yagouaroundi
AGTTGGCTGCGCGCGCCCGGGGGAGCGCAGAGTTTGCAAAGTCGTCGCGAAGCTTCGGCGGAGGGAAGGGGGTGGGGGAGTGGGGGTGCGCGCGCGAGAAACCCGCCTCTTGCGAGTAGAGCGAGGAAGAGGGGGGGAGAGGCTCCGAGTTCCGCTTCCTGAACGGCGGGTGGGTAGACGAGGTTGGCGCGGGGAAGGCCGGCGGGACGCGCGCTCCGGGCCCCCGCGCGAGCGGCGCGGCAGGCGATGGCCGGCGAGCGGACCCGCAGGTTCACCCGGAGCCTGCTGAGACCCGGGCAGGCGGCCGAGCTCCGGCACAGCGCCGCGTCCGCCGCCGCGGTGGCCGTCAGCAGCCGGCAGCAGCAGCGGGTGAGTGTGGCGCGTCCTCCGCGCCTTCCCGCGCGCCCCGGGGCCCCGGGCCCGGCCTCCCCGAGCCCCCGGCGCGCCCCCAGCCCCGACCCCTCCCGCGCCCCCTCCGCGAGGCAGCGCCACCGACGCTTCCCGGCCAAGGGCGCGCTGGGGGGACCGGGGACCCTCGAGCGCAGCGTGGGAGAGGATGCGTGTGGGTTTGGGGGGGCTGGGGAGCCGGCGGGAAGTCACCCCGGCGCCAGGTCGTGGGGGTGCCGGGGACCCTGGCGGTGGGGGAGTCTACGGGAGCGAACCCTTCGGGCCACAGGTCTATGCGTCTCCCTCGCCACCGCGACTGGTGCGCCGTGAGGAAAGGATGTGCCCCGAGGTCCTCGCTCCAGCTGAAGCCGGGAGCTCCGCGTTAACGCTCTCGCGGAAATAAATGGCCTGCGCTCCGTCCTCCCTCCACGCGGTTAAAAAGCCACAAACCACTGTGCTCCTCCAGAAAGGGCCCGAGTGGGAGGCGGGAGGGGGGCGGTGGGTACCGGCTGGAGGAGACGTGGGTCATTAAGCATCGAGTGGTTTCTGGTGTTTTTCTAAGATGTTCACGGGGTTCTCCCGCCAAGATCGCTTTACTGGTTACTTCCTTGTTGAAATGCCTTCTAAGTTTTGGGTGATTTCCGCGGGAAATCCCTGGGGCAACAGCCAGCCTTTCCGTCGATACCCAAATCGTATCCCTGTCTCTCCCGATGCTCATAAGCTCCAGTAGGTGTCACACTCCGGGGTGGAAGTGTCAGGAGAGAAAAATCAAGGCTGGTGGGAATGGGGAGCGAGTGGGAACCGCGTTACGGTAAGACGTGGGCTCACCAGCCCCACTGTTGGCCTGCCTCTTGCTGGACCGGAATCCCACGCTGTGGGTTTCATTTTCCTTATTGCCAGGAAATATCATTAGGAATTAAATGGCTTCCTTTAAGAGTGTCAAAGAAAGTGTTACTCTTGCCAGTCACCCATGAAGAGGGAGCCAAGAGCTGCCCAGAGCCAGTTCCCACAGCCAGGACTTTTCTCCAAAGCCAGAGGTCGGAAAGTTGAACGGAAGCTAATTGCCTGGCAGAGGGAAGGGGCATCAGATGCCCAAACTGGTGGGGGTGACTGGAGTGTGGCCAGGGTTGGTGGCCGGGGTGCCTTTTCTTTCACTTACCATTGGCTGTAGTGCGCAGTCACCCAGAGGTGATTCTGACTGTTGGCCATCGATGGGCCAGGCACCCCCCGATGTTCTGATAGCAGCATACACATTTTTCCGCGGAAAGGATAAACTGCCCCCCCCCCAAAAAAAAATGACGTTTGGGGTGGGAGGGGGGAAGGTTCAATTCGAGTAAAGGATACAGTCAGAAAATCTTGAAGCAGGCATAGAAAATAATTTTTACTATGGAATGATCATTCAGGTGTGTGGATTTGTCATTCTCTGCCATTTACCTTACGATTACTTTTCAGTTGATTCTGAATCACTTGATTTCACTGAATCTCCAGAATGATCTGGTAGAGAAGTGCAGAGAAATGAGTTGTAGGGTGCATTTTTAGTAGACAACCCTAGATGTTGTTTTTGATGTTTGTTCCGTTTTTAGGTGGGTTCCCCTGAGGTTTGTAGCAATGCAATGTCTATAAAGAATATGTATCCTAGAGACCTTTCTATCTACGCACATTACCGTCTCCAAATTTATGTCAGATTTGAAATCCTAGGGTATCTTGTCAGAATGAATAAGCTCAGTGTCTTAAAAAGGGTCAGGGGAGCGGGTGATGCATTGGCAAAGGTGTCCCTGCTCCCCTCCCCTCACTTCAGCACCTTGGCCAACACTCCTGAATTAGCTCTTGCCAAGACTTTTCACGGGATGTTACACATCGAATCAGGCAGTTCGGGCAGCGATTTTGGCAGCAAGAAGACACGTGCTTTGCATTTCCTTCTATCAGATAACTCTTAAAGGGAAACAGGAAGGTGATGAGTTCTCTGATTTGGCACCCAAATTCAGTGGGCACAGCATCCCTTTTGAACCTAAAACCTTCTAATTGGACTGTGTGGAGACTAATCCTGGCTTATGTGATCCAATCCCTTAAGATCCTTTATGTTTGTTGCTTCGAGTCCTCAAATCCTGGTTGTCAAGGGAGAATATTAATAGGATAGAAGAGGAAGATTATGGGTAGCCCTCTTCAGTACAGTCAAGTAGCATTGTGTGTATTCGAGGAAGCTGTCATATGTTGAAGAACATTTGAGAGACACTAGAGAGTCCTGTTGAGAAAAACTGTCTCACTGCTAGATTCATACAGTGTCCTTTCCAAAGTCCCTGTTTGGGGGACCAAAATCCTGCAGAATGTTACAGAGAGATTGTTGTAAGGTTGGAGCACTGCTTCGTCCAATGAGAATAGGCAAGTTTGTGAGATTAACAAGGTAGTTGTGAGTTGTGGACTGAGAGTGGGATACACACACACACACACACACACACACACACACACACACACACGACAAGAAGGCTTCAAAATGTGTGCGGCTTATGGAGAACACAGAGCAAAGAAATGCTGAGTGAGAACAGCTGACTGGGGCCCAAGTTTTAAGGCAGTTGCTGGGGAAAGTACGGGCATGTGCCGGAGCAAACTTGATTTCGGTTTTAACCCAAGGCACTGTGGCAGGCTCATGTGCAGGCAGACTCCTAGCCAGGGCCAACCTTATTCTGCATCCCTCTTAAAAACAACGATGAGAAGATACCTACACTCCCATGCTCACTGAAACACTTTCACAATAGCCAGGATACAGAAACATGCCTGAATGTCTGTTGAAGGATGAATGGATAAAGAAAATGTGTGTATATACATATATAGTATATATATATTATATATGTAATTTTATATATTACATTATAATCTCTATCCCACACTTTAAAAAAGAAAGAAATCCTGTCCTTTGAGAAACTGTGGTTGGATCGAGAGGACATTATGCTCAGTGAACAAGTCAGACACAGGAAGACAACTATGGCATGAATTTACTTACATATGGAATGGACAATGGCAAAACTCGTAGAAGCAAAGACAACTATGGTCGTTATGGGGTGCCGGCAGTCAGGGGTGGGCGGCAAATGAAGAGATGGTGGTCAAAGGGTTCCACATTTCAGTTATACAAGATAAATGAGTTCTGGAGATCCGATGTACGGCATGGTGATGATGTTTGACAACAATGGATTGTATACTTGAAAGTTGCTAACACAGACACACAGTGGTTAACTATGTAAAGGTGATGGTTAAGTTATTTATCTTCATCTGTGGTGATTTTCACAATGTAAACCTGTCTCAAAGCCTCAAGTCGTACTCCTCAAATATATACCGTTTGATACGGCAAAAACAACTCAGTGAAGTTGTTTAAATGGAAGAAAGCGATCATAATAACACATAACCGTTACGAACAAAAGCCATATGTTTTTAAAAGAGAAATAGTTGCTCCTCAGTCATCCTAAGTGTTTTTCATGGAAAACAAATGAATCACAACTCATGCCAGGGCCAATCTGAGGATCAGGTAGAGTTTAAGGAACTTTCCAGACACTCCATGCATGGCAGTCCCACAAAGCAAGCTTCTTTAGAGCAGACTGTCTGTTCAAAAATGATTAGAAACATTTTTCCCATGTCAGTGGGAGAGTGTCTTATTGAGTGTTTTATTACTTTTATTACTCAAATACACATACTGTACTTAACCAAAGCTGTAATGCCACTAATTAGAAATTCTTTATAGGAAGCTATTCTTTTTTTTAATTTTTTTAATGTTCATTTATTTTTGAGTGAGAAAGACAGAACACGAGTGGGGGAGGGGGAGGGAGAGAAGGAGACACAGAATCCAAAGCAGGCTCCAGGCTTCGAACTGTCAGCCCAGAGCCGGATGCGGGGCTTGAACTCGTGAACCACGAGATCATGACCTGAGCCGGTCAGACGCTTAACCGACTGAGCCACCCAGGCACCCCTCTTTTAAAATCTGTGAAGTGTATTTGTGTTTTTGCATGACTTAGTTCATTTAGACAGCTTTCTACAATTCATTAAGCTATGAACCTAGGATCTGTACGTTTTTCTGCATATATATTTGATAGCATTTCAAAAGAAAAATACTTTTAAAAAATGTAGAGATGACTTTTCTGCTAATACCACATCAGGCCTGTCACTTGGAGACAAGTGGAGCTTTATTTGCAGAACGTGACTGGGTGAGTCAGAGAAATAGAAGACTCTGAGGAACAAATAATCGTTTGGCCAGTTTTTGCCTAAAGCCTCTTATGTGATTCCCCAGATTGGAACCACTTTATTAACATTCAGTCTTTAACTCATTTATGACATTTACTCTGTTGTTACACAAAAATTTCTCTTCAAGCCATTTTTGTATTGTAACTAACTTTATTAACTTCTTTTATTTATCTTTACTTCTTTATTACTAAAGTATAATTGACATACAATGTTACATTATCTGTAGGTGCACAACATAGTGATTCAACAATTCTGTACATTACTTAGTGCTCACCGTGACAAGTACAATCACCATCTGTCACCATATGTTGTTCCAGTATCACTGACTATGTTCCCTATACTGTCATTTTCATGTCTGTGGCTTATTTTATAACTGGAAATGTGTACTTCTTAATCCCTTTCATCTATTTCATCCATACCCCCATCCACCATCCCTCCTTGTGTTTAAGAGTCTGCTTGTCTGTTTGTGTTTGTTCATTTGTTTTGTTCTTTAGATTCCACATATAAGAAGTCGTAAAGTATTTGTCTTTTTCTGACTTAATTTCACTTAGTATAATACTTGCTAGGTCTATTCATGCAGTCATAAATGGCAAGATTTCCTTCGTTTTGTGACTGTAATATTTAATTGTGTGTGTGTGTGTGTGTGTGTGTGTGTGTGTGTGTGTGTATCACATCTTCTTTATCTGTCCATCTATTGATGGATGCTTGAGTTGCCTCCATATCTTGGTTATCGTGAATAATGCTTCAGTATACATAGGAATGCTTGTGTCTCTTTGACTCTGTGTTTTCATTTTCTTTCGGAAAATAACCAGTAGTGGAATTACTGGATTGTATGGTATTTCTGTTTATCAGCTTCTCTTAAAGAAGACACATCCTGCCAGAAGTGATTATACTTAACCAGAGTGTTTTCTCGCTCGCTGCTTCCCCAGAAAGCATAAAGGGTAAGTGGTAGAGAAAGGTCAGTACGGACCTCAGGAATCACCGGAATTCCATATCCTCACTTTGGTTTGATATTTTCTAACTTCCTATGTCCTCCAGTGATACTGATTTTGTTCTCTTAGGGAGCTTTGAAGAAGCAGCAGCACCTTTGACAGACCAACGATCTGTGGTTGAGAAGTAATGAGTCTGTAAACATGTTTACAGGAGCAGGAGGAATTTCTAGAAGGGAGAATTTTCCTCCCCTCGGAACGTTGTGGTATTTAATAGTTGAGAGTAGTAGGGGGCTTCAGAAACTTGAGTGGGAGATACTAGAATTTCCAAAAAGTCATATGCTGGGAGGAGTAGTGAGTGACAGATGCAGAAAGTGATACTGAAGGAGAGCAGAGCACTTGTCTTACTGTCAGCAGCCGGGGTCGAAGCAATAGGCAGAGCGAAGACCTGTTTGTTTGGCACCCAGAGTGCGGTCTCCTTGGGCTTGGTATGGGTTGGTTTTGACAGCACTCTTCATATCCAGGGTGTTTACTCTTCAGCAGAAACCACAGCCCTACGGGTTTATGTTGCTTACTGTTCTTTGATAAAGAAGGTTCGTGGCCTGGGGAAGAAGTCAACGTGAACTTATTTTACAACCGCAAGGTCAAATGTAATTGATTGTATCAACTAATGTGTTGTTGTTGTTGCTGCCTTACTTCCCAAGGGCATTGCAAAAATAACTTTGAAAATAAATGGTAACAGGGGACCCAGACAACTTCTAGAAAGAACGAGTGTGGTTCTTGGCCGTCTTGTTCCTCACAACCATTTTCTCCGAGGCCTAGCACAGAAAAAGAGGAGTAATACATGTGTTGGGATAAACCATTGGTAGAGAACCCACATGGTGCCTGGCACAGGGTTCAGGGCTTAATTCTCAGAGCCATCCTATGAGGACGTTGCTATTGTTGTTACAAATTACAGAGGAAGCCATTGAGACTCACAGGGTTGAATACCTCGCTCTAAGTTAAGGAACGTCTCTTGCATCCTGAATAGTAAGTAGCAGAGCATTATGTTCCAGGGATGTTGTGGCTTCAGCAGCATCTCTAAGTTGGAAGACATGAGGAGTTGAATTCGCTTGATGCTGCCTCCTGATTGTTAGCTCTACCTTGGGAATCCTGTCCTTCCCAGTGATAATGCAGAATACCCATCAGTGTTCACTTTGGCTTTCCTCTGAGGTCCAAAGCCACAGCAAAAGGTGTTCCCGGTACCCCTAACCACGACAGACCCCCTTAAGGCAACCAGAGCTCAATTAATTGTTCAGTCCTTCATATATAAACTTGGTCAGCCGTCCCCAGGCCATTTATCTGGCAAAGTCATAAGCATATTGTGAAAGAGGGTGGGGTTATTTCTTCTCAGGCCTGTGTCTTTCTAGGACAGGCTGCTTCTCCATCTCAATCACTTCACCCCAGTCCAGCAAGTGCCAGAAATTTTCCAGTGCATCAGTGTGTCCCTGAGCACGTATTTTTGTTCAACTCGGTTGTGTTGGGATTCGTTTTTCTCACACTTTCTTATTCAAAGGAGCGATTCCAAGTGTCTTACAAGAAAAATGCATGTAAGACAACATTAAAAAACATAGTAAGTAAAGGGGCAAATGGCAATATCAGCAACAACAAAAAAGCAATATTAGGAAAGTTAGATGTAGTCAAGAGTAGGTCAATGGACTAGGATCAGTGAATATAACCCATAACCGTTAAGTGCTATGGTCTTGCTAAGACTGCTTCCTAACGGCCAAGTCAAAGAGGAATACTTGATCAGCCCTGAGATTAAGAGGTCTACAATATACAAGAAAATAACTTGCTCTATGTGTGCTCAGCTTTAACTTATACCGAGACTTAAGAGACAAGACATTTTTTTCTGTGACTTTTCGTACTGGGCAGTATAGACTTTCAGCTCTTAGAATGTGGCCCATGGACCGGGAGCATTAGAATCGCATGGAGGCTTGCTAGAAATGCAGAGTCCCAGAGTCCCCTGGGGATGCCGAATCTACTGGGAGAGAACATGCGTTTTAATAAGATCCTCTGGTGATTTGTAAGCACATTAACATCTGAGAGACACAAAAATAAGGTCTGACTTCAGCCGTATTTTTGCTGTATATTGTCAGGTAAAGGCAATTGCATGAGGGTCCAAAATAATATAGTTTATTCTGCAACTCCTTGAAAGAGTTGCTTGAGGCAGAAAATAAAGTTCCAGTCACCTAGAAATGTATGGAAATGGGGATCGGTTCATTGCTAAGTGACTTTGGAAAGTCCCTTGATGGTTTCTGTTATATTTTCTCCTTCATGCGGCACCTTAATTGTGGTGTGAACTTACGCGTCCGGGTTAAGTAAAAAAATTCCATAACGTTTATGAAATGGTTACAGTATGAATCTGCAGAAGTCTTCACCCTGGTTATAGTCATAAAGATGTGTTCCAGGGTGAGGCCGGTGTTATCCGGCTTAATGAGAATTTTTAAGCAGGATCACTGCAACTCATGAAGGACTCGGAATAATGATTCTTCGTTGCTATCGTTGAAACCCTTAGTGGTTTGAAAATAATTGGTTGTACCGGAAAATCTGATTGCTAGAATCATAAAATCATGCAAGTTTTTTTTTTTTTCTTATAGTCATTGAGTCTCAGAAAAAACATGATTTCTCTCCTTCACATAGGAACGCCCTAAGGATTAAATTCTATGTACTACATGCAGGCATATGGTCCAAGGTCCCTCTGACTGGCTGTCCTTCACCCCATTTTGGGATGCTCTTTCCTCGCCTCCACTGACCATGAGCACTTTGAACCATGTGGCCAATTTGGGAGTGTAGGGAAATATCAGAGACCAGAATTCCCTCCCTGGCTCTTTGCTAAGTCATGCTTCTTTTTGAAGTTTCGATTCCTCATCTTGGAAATTAGGGGATTAGATGATGAGGTTCTTGCACTTGCTATCCCTCTGCCTTACAGTTCTCAAGACTCCTCCTTCTCATCCATCAGGTTCTCAAACGTCTCCTTCTCAGGAAGGTCACCCTGGGTCGCCAAGTTGAAATGTGTTCCCCAGCACCCCCTGCCACAAACCTCTGTGCCCTGTTACTATCCGTCATTTCCCTTATAGCTCTGGCGACCGCCTAGGACGATCTTTTTACGTATTTAATTTCTTGTTTCTCTTTTCCAAACTTCTTGCTTTCATGTACATGTGCCAGTGAGAGAAGGAAACTTACCTGTTTCACAACTTTTATACTCTATTTACTATATGGAAGTAAGCACAGCAGATGAGGTGCTAACAGGAACATCAGGAGGGTGGGCTGGTTGCACATCGGTTAAGAGATGGTAATGGAATGATGCCTTACGAATGGCTGGTTTGTTCATATCTGCTAATGATGTTCCTGGGTCACCTTCTTCGAAGCTGTGGAAATGCAATTTATAGAAAGGTATTGATTGAGCACATCCTATGTGCCAGGTACTTGACTCATATAATCTCTTTTAATCCTCCTGACGACCGCAAAGGATTTTCATTCCTATCGTCGAGATGAAGAAGGTGACGTCTAGACGTCCAGCTTGCCCCAGATCCAGTATCTAGTACATGATGAATCCTGGAGGCACGTGCAGGTAGCCCAACTCCGGAGCCTGTGGTCTCCACCACTGCTCGGACCTGCAGACCCGCTCTACCAGGCAGGCAGGCTGGCCTCATTAAACATGCAGTTAGCATCCGTGCAAGAGAGCAAGGACAGAAAAGGAAACCCCAGGGCCCCAGCCATAGGAAGGGGTTTGGAAAAAGAGTTTCTTAAGAGATGTGCAGCTCTGCTTCACCATTCTTCATTTATGACATCTCAACAACGCGGGATACCAGGAATGACTCCAGCTTCGGACACTGTCCCTGCTCAGACATTCCCCTGGGGCGGGACGGGCACAGAGTGGGTTAAGCTTTGCAAACAAAGGCTCCTTCAACTCTGCAAGGGACACCATTGGCTTCTTCTTCTTCTATAGAAATACATTTCTGGCAGATCAACATGGGGTAATTGGGTCGCAACAGTACATCTGTTACATCGTCTACTGTAGTCTTGATTTTGATGTTCATGTTTACAAACGAGAGGAGTTGTGTTTTTTTGTTTTTTTTTTTTTGTTTTTTTTTTTCCCACTGAAGTGAGATTTGTTTGCCTCTTATCTTTCACAGCAGTGTCAGTCAACTGGAAAGAAATGCTTGTTTTTGCTGGACTCGACATGTTGACCTACATTCAATGATGTAGAAATAACAAAATTTAATGAATGTGGCTGAGTTTGTGGCAATGGAGAAAAACCCTTGTCTTTGAAAATGTTACTATTTGGCAACCGGACTGTGAGGTGGAAACGCCTTTGGGACTAGAAGAATTAATGGACCCAAATCAGCCAAAGTTCCTTTAATTGTCCTGCTAAATGTGAAAATAGTCAGTTTTTCTAATGCAGTTTCAGGAGACCGCCTCTCTCCTGACGTAAGGAATTTGGGAAGCTTGGCACCAAAATGGCAGAGTTTAACAATAGGGTCTGGGGGGGGGGGGGGCTGTCTTTTTAAAAAAGATGACACCATTTATGATGGCACAATGAGCTTTTCTTTATGTAATGATTTCAGTAATTACAATTCAAGGGACTAATTAAGGCCGTCAAAATGGCCAATGACTTTGGCCTTTCAAATCCTGCATTCTATATAAAGAATCCCGGCGTGAATGCTTGAAGTGGCAAAGAAGCAAACAAAAAAAAAAAAGGAACAAAATTCGCTACTCAATGAAATGTGATAATTAAATTATTTTTGAACATCCGTTGTTTATTTGATTAGCTCTTCAAAGTCCCTTTGTCACTGGTCTTTAGAACAGAGAAAATGGAAATGGATTAGAGCTGAGTAACGTTCACGAAAATGAAAAGTGATGTGAGAACCCAGTGACTTTTATGAAGAAGAAAATTTAGATATGGATAACTAATATTTAAAGTCATTTACCGTTTGTGGGGTTTTTTTGTACATTATTTGTTTACACATCAGACATTGATTCAAAAGAGGATTTCATTTCCAAATGAAAAGTATTCCAGGGTATATGTATCTATGCTTTACTGTATCTATGTACCTAGCTATAAGGTTGCCCTGTATGTGAAAATAGTAGTCATAAAGTTTATCAGCATACTGATCTGGACAGATAAGATTCTTTCAGGACTTTTCTGAGTGCTCACAGGGAAGGTTCATTCATTAACTTCAGTTTTTTTTGAAGTCAAGAGCCATGATGTGGCTGGTGTCCAATCACGTTGAGAAATGTATCTTTTTACCGCCAGGAAGCAGTGGTTTCCAGGCTGAGTAACCTTGACCAAGTCTTTAAGCTTCCTTGGCTTTCAGTTTTCTTGTCTTTAAAACAAGTAGGTTGGACGGTAAGACTATTAAAGATGTTTCAGCCCTAAACATCTAGGGAGTTCTTACTTTTTAAAAGAGGTTTTCATACGGGATTAAAGTATGTACATTTTTTTTTTCCATTTCAGTAACACCATTATTGATTAAGATGTCTGGTTTTAGCAACTGGAAGAATCGGTTCAAATGAATTACAACCAAATGTGTATTTCAGTGGTGAAAATGGCAGCACCGAATGGCTAGCTGAGGATGTAATGGAGGGAATGAATGGCTGTTTATACATTCTGAGGACAGGCTTAGGGGCTTAGAATTGGCAAAAGGACAGTTAGCAGGGACAAAGATGTGTGAGACAGATTTTTCTGACCTAGTGGGTGCTCCGAAGCAAGGTTGTAATCTCATTTCCCTGTTTGCCCTCCTGCTGAGAATAGAAAGGCCCATCTACGTTAAGAAAGAGAGGATTTCATGGGGCACCTGGATGGCTGGGTTAAGGCGTCCGACTCCAGCTCAGGTCATAATCTCACGGGTTTGTGAGTTCGAGCCCCACGTGGAGCTTTGTGCTGACAGCTCAGAACCTGGAATCTGCCTCCTGATTCTGTGTCTTCCTCTCTCTCTGCTCCTTCCCCTGCTCATGCTCTCTCTCTCTCTCTCTAAAAAATAAATAAACATTAAAATTAAAAGAGAGAGAGAGAGAGAGAGAGGGAGGATTCCAGTTGTGTGCCCAGCCTTTGTAATTACAGTTCTTTGGCTTACAGTCCAGGTCCCACGTGACCGGAATGTAGGTGAGTTTGAACTCTCCTGCAAGCCCCACAGCTTCTCACTCCCATCAGAATGGCAACAAGGACCTCTCTTTTTTCTCGTTCTCTCCCTGTCTCTCTGTTTTGCCTCTGCCTCTTCACCTCCTTCTCACACCTGACAAAGGTAGTATGACCTGTCCTCGCCCTAGTAGGATTTCACAGTTGTTAGGAAGACAGCAGAGTCTTTCCCAGATCGTCCACCCAGCAGCCTGATCCCTCACAAGGTCCAGGGTATTTCATTCAGCAGTTAGAGGCCAACCTTGAATATATAAGATAGCCATGGACTTATCCCCCCGCAGGTATCCCTTTTGAAGGTCCCCTGATCCCTTGGGACAAAAGGCATAGAAATGGGAGACTAGTGGTATCGGGAATAACATTTCATCACTTCGCTGGTGGCCGGTCTGATCTCTGGTACAGTTAACCACAGTTCACATGACCCCTGTCCCCGTTGCCTCTTCTGGACCGGGAGGACGGAGGATGGTTTTACCCACACATTTCCAATACCCTTTCAAGGACCGACACTGTGGTTATCATTTCCATATTTCCAGGGCAGCAAAATGTCTGGCACATAGTTAGATGCTTGCTAAACGCTTGCTAAACGCTTGCTAAATGTAAGAAGGCACGTCCCCCTTAGAGATGGCGGAAGTACGGGAGAGGCACGTTCAAGACAATCTGAGTGCCTGGTTTGCAGCAAAGAAAGTCCTAGGTATGTCCAAGGAGAAATACTTAGGCAATCAAGTATCAGCATAGAGTACCTGTTCAGTAGTCACCAGTTGAATTGAAGTGAACTGAACAGAGTTGAAGATTCCCACGAAAGGCTATCCAGAGACGAAAACAAACAAACAAACAAACAAACAAATAAATAAGCGTTGGTCGGCATGAATGTAGACTCTTGAATAAATAAGATTCAGCTGAGCAGGTGTTAATCATTGTTCCAACACCAGCTCCTTCTCTCGTGGGCTGGCACACACAGGCCCCACTGTTCGGCCAGGGATGTTATTGTTGTTCCCACAGATGCCGGGAGCAATCACGAGTCCGGGGCAGATTGGAACTCTGAGCTGGGTGCAGAAAATGATTGATTAAAATTCAGGAACAGTGGGTGACAGAGTTTTGACGGCAGTCCGTTCCCAGTCCCATGATGGAGAGTGGTTTATATTTCCAAGAAAACCCTCGATTTATTCACCAAAGCTATACGATTTTATTAGTGAATGTTCATGCTGTTTTAGTTCTCAAAAACTCTCTATTTCTTTTTTTTTTTCCTTTAGGTCAGGGGGCTTTCCTGACACCGTTTTAGGATACCGTAGCAACTGCTCTGTGTGGTTTTTGTTTTAATTCCGCTTTTCACTTAATAGTCTGTTTTTACGTCTGTACTTTTTAAACTCTCGGGGCTCTTATTAAATTAATAACTCAAAGTCTAGAACGTAATGAAGAAACAACTCGTGGTAACAGCTCGTAACAGCTTTCGGTGTGTTCATTTGAGACAATTTGTTCACAAAGAAACACTCTTTGGCGTGCGTTGAAGCTAATGTTGAACGTTTCAATGTTTGATGTGTGTTAGGTGATTCAAGCTAAATTTTGTCCTGAGGATTCTGTGTTCTGGCATTCATGTATACCGACACTGCCTGAAATACATGTATTGAATAAGGAGAGAGGACTGGCACTACGTTGCTTGGTGGTTAAATGTTGCCTCTGGCTTGTGAGTGCAGGGAAGGGTAGAGTTGTGTTCTTGGCTTGTGTCATTTCCTGTAAGCGGGCATGATGCCTCTCGTAATCTGAGTGATGGCATGTGATTCCGGGGTCCTCTGAAGTGATCAGAACTTGACCCACTCTGGGTATCCGTGACTTTGTAGGGATACAAACTCTGTCACTAGATTTCCATCGCTGCCGTAACGAGATTACGACAGATTTCACACAGATGTACTATCTTACCCTAGTGTAGGTGCAAAGTCCAGCAGGGATCTTACTGAGCTAAAATGAAGGCGTCTGCAGGGCTTTGTCCCTTTTTGCAGGCTTGAGGGGAAAATCTATTGCCTGTTCATTTGGGTTGTCGGCAGAATTCAGTTTCTTGCAACTGGAGGGCCAAGGTTCTGGTTTTCTTGCTGGAGGTAAACTGAGGGCCATTTTCAACTTCTAGAGGTTACCACATTTCCTGCTCATGGCTCTGTTCTTCCATCGCCAAGGCCAGTGATGACGGGTGAAGCTCTTCATGCATCTCTCATCCCTCTGCCTTTCTTTTCCACTGTTAAGAACTCATGTGACTAGATTGAACTACTTGGATAATCCAAGATAGTCTCCCCATCTCAGTGTCCTTAACCTTAGTCCCATTTGCCAAGTCCCCTTTTCCATGAGAGTTAACGTATTCCCAGGTTCCGGGTATTACGATGTGAGTATCTCCGAGGAGCCTACCACAAACACTTGCAAGGATTATTAAAAGGAGCAAATCCTCCCCAAACACTGTTTTCTGATCCTACTATGAAGTGGAGGAAGCAGTCTTTTGTAGGAGACCAGAGCTCCGTTTCAAAACCTGACCCTTTCTATTTGTGTGGCCTTGACGAAGTTAAAAAACCTTAGCTTTTTCTCTTTGTAAAATAAGGAGACACACAATTCTCATGAGGTTTCAATGATGTCACGCCTGTGAGTTCCTTAAGCTACATTCATGTTCATTGTCATCGCTGCTGTCCACCCAGGGAGAGTCTTGCTCATTTGCTTCTGTGCCCGTGTGCCTAGGAGTGGGCATCCCTGTAATTTAGTAGACAGTAGACTATCACCAGATCTGACTGGAGTGGGGCCTGCTCTGGGTATTCAGGGGAATCTGAACTCTGTCTGAAGCCTGCTTTATCTCTGACCAAGCCTCGTTATCTTTTTCTCTGAGAGTAGCTTGACCTGTGGTGATCTCAAGCCTAGCAGACCCTGAACTTCCTTTTCTGTATTCTCTCTAGTATCGTGTACAGGACAGCCTGGTGGATGGGACCAAATACTCTGTGTGTCAGAGCCAGACAAGCTGCCTACAATTTGTGTACATTGGCTCAATGACCACTACTCAGAAAGATAGGCTGAAACTATCTTTTATCTTTTATCATTTAACCCCACGGTTAAATGAACGATGTAACACGTGCAATTTTATTCAAAATGGCATCTTTGATTCACTAGTAAGGAGAGACTCAGTACATTTTTGGTCACAGAGAACGGATCACGTATTCCTTAATATATTATCAGCTCACAGAATACCTTAAAGGAAAATGAACCACTTAATGTTGGGGTTTACCAGGGATCTAGCCTTAGATCTTCTCCCTGCCTTTCCTGAAAAACCTCCCTACAGGATTCATCCGCACACACAGGTTTGCTCTCACCTGTGTACAGATACCTGTGGTTCCATCTCCACCTTGTGCTCAGCTTCTGAGCTCCGCCCCTTGATGGCTGCATCCTGGAGCCCCTTAGTTACCTCAAACTCAACAGGATCCATGGCTAACACATTTTCTTGCCTCATAAATCTGTTTCTCTTTTTTCCTGAGTGTCGTATCTTGGTTGACCCAGTTCATCTCACACTATAACCATGCTGATTCCCACCCGCTCTCTGCCTCCCCACATCTGATCATGCCCCCGGTGCTGACCATTCCATGTCCTAAATAATTCGACATCTCCCTGACCTCCGTGATCTAGATAAGTTGCTCATGATTTCTTTCCCAAGTTGTCTTTGCCACCTCCTTGAGGGTTTTATCCCAGCCTTCTAACTGGTCTCTGGTCTCCTCACACCGTCTATAATCCACCTTCCACACTTTGCCTCTATTAACACGTGAGCACACAGCTTGGATCCTGAATCTTTTATTCCTGAATGCTTCTAATGCTCGTGATTACTTTCTCAAGGGATCCTATCTCACCTGGCTCCAACCTGCCTTTCCAGCCTCACTTTCTAGGACATTCTTTCTTCAACTGTCCCCACCCTACAGCCACCCAAGGTTCTGGGCATTTCCCACATATGCCATGCACGCTACCAGCTGCCTAGAGAAACCTGCCTTTCTTTCTCTTCTTGTTCAGCTCCTACTTGCCTTCCAGATCCAACTCATTTCTTCCTTTACCCGTTACTTCCCCTTTGAGTCCACTGATAGACAATCCCTTCCTCGTCTCCATTTCCATAGTACTTCTTGAACACATGTTTTTTTTGTTGTAATTATTTAGTCATTGCCTCACCTCATCAGACAGTTATAGAGTTTTCTTATAATGCAACAAATGACTCTTGGTTGGATGGATGGAGAGAGATATGTGTATTTTTATAGTTTTTTGAAGTATGCTCCCCACCCCATGTCATTTTTGAAGGGAAAATGTCCTGCAGATATTGTGGGCAAGAGGAACAATATGGCATTACCTTTCTCTTCCTTACTTAGATGCTTAAATATTACCTAGCTCTGGAAATAATAGCCCGGCATTCAGGTCCAGTGCTTTTGACAAAATGGAACAGGTTCCGAGATTTTTTTTTAAAGGACCCATTTTAATTATTGCCTTTCAATGATCTGATGTGACTCTAAGGAAAAACTGTATTTTCAGTGTGATTTCTTTGTATTTTGAAGCGCACACCCTATTATCGTTCATTGGAATTTTTAGCACCCGAACATTTCTACCATTTCTAACATTTGTTTTCCTAGTGGCACATTAAAAAGTACATTAAATTTTTATGAATTATCCAGTTTGCTGGGAGAAATAGAGAGACATTGAATTGTACCATTGCTAACATTGAAAACCTTTGATCTAATAGTTCCAAACCCCATCATGCCCTTGCTGCCCAGGTTAAAAGACCAGTGGCCGCCCTTGAGCACCTGGCATGCAACGTGCATCCGTGAGCCATAGGCTTTTGTGTTTGTTCTTTCCCAGCCCAGAAAGCTCTTTCCGCAGTTCTTCCTCAGCTGCTGTCTCATCCTCTCCTTGAGGAACCCTTCCCTGATCACCCACCCAACCCCGGTCACTCTGCTTTTCCTCATCCCCAAGCACCCCCCTGCCCCCGTAGGTAACCAACCCCTGGACACTGTCCCCATCAGTCCCCTGCTTCGCTTTACCTTTTCCTTTCTTATTTTGAAGAACATTCAGGTTTACAAAAAAAATCTAAATATATTTTGTTTGTAAACTAGTATAAAGAATCTCATATGCCCTTCCCCCAGATTCCTCGAATGTTGCCATTTTACCACACTTAAAATTAATCACCATCTCCCTCCCTCTCTCTCTCTCTCTCTCGCCCGTCTTTCTGTCTCACTCTGTTTCTCTCCCTGTCTCTAACACAAGCGCGCGCACACACACACACACACACACACACACACACACACACCTTTTGTTTTTCTGAAACATTTGAGAAAAACCGCATATGTGATATGCCCTTTGAAGAGCTCAAAGTAGTTCAAGTATATTTTTTGAAAACACTTCTCTTTTTTAAATATATTTCTAATGTTTTTATTTATTTACTTATTTTGAGAGAGAGAGAGAGACAGACAGACAGACAGAGCACAAGCAGGAGAGGGCAGATACCAAGGGAGACACAGAATCCAAAGCAGGCTCTGAGCAAGCTGTCGGCACAGAGCCCGACGCGGGGCCCGAACTCAACGAACTGCAAGGTCATGACCTGTGCCGAGGTTAGACGCTCAACTAACTGAGCCACCCAGGCGCCCCTGAAAACACTTCTCTCACATACCTATAACATGATGATCAAAATGAAGACATTAACATTGACGCGATAATAATATCTAATTCGTAAACCTGATTAAGATTTTTCCAAGTGACCCACTATTTTTTGTTCCTGGTCCGGGATCCAAAGATCACACTGCATTTAGATGTCATATCCCTTTGGTCTTCTTTGATCTAGAAGAGTATTTAGGTCTTCCTGTGTCTTTCTTGAAAGTGCGATTTTGAAAAACACGGGCCCATTGCTTTGTGGAATGGCCCTCAGTCTGGTTTTAGACTGATGCATTCTCCTGATCAGCTACCAGCTTTGCTGTTTGAGGCAGGCATGTCACAGAAGCCATGGGGTGTCTTCAACGCAGCCCGTCACGGGGACACGTCTGCCATGTTTATATTCTACGAAGTTACTAGTTTCCTGCCTTAGTCAGCCGGGACTGCCAGACCTATGTACCGGAGACCAGGTAGCTTAAATCACAAACACTCATTTCTCATAGTTCTGGAAGCTGGAAGTCCGAAATGAAGGTGCACGCAGATCGGTGTGTGGGTAGGACCTCTTCCCCTTTAGCAGACAGTCATCTTCTCCGTGTGCCCTCACATGGCACAAAGCTGGGAGCGTCCCTTATAATGGCATTAACCCCATCAGGAGGGTTCTACCTTCATTATCTGATTACTTCCCAGAGGCCCCATCTCCAAATCCCATCGCAATGGGGGATCGGGGCTCCAACCTAAGAATCCAGCCATCCATCCAGGTCCTTCTGCAACCCACCAGTAACTTGTAGGGAGATCCTCTGAGACTCCCCTGCTTCTCCTCGGACTTTTGCCACTGATTTTAGCATCCAGAGGTACTTCCTGAAACACCTATTACTGTGGATGGACTTTCAGGGTTTTTTGGTTTTTTTTTTTTTTTTTTTGGTTTTGTTTTGTTTCCTCGTTTGCTCTTACAGATCTCCTGGTGCCCGAGTGCAGGGCCCTTCTACAACTTTAGCGATGCTGCTGGACTGTTTCCAAAAACACGGTGCCCTTTCGCACCCTCATATATGCACTTCCTCAACAGTACACGTGTTGTCAGACTTTCTGACTTTCGTTGGTTTTCTGGGTGGAAGAGGGTATCATATTGCTGTGTTCAGCTGTGTTTCCCTTTTTGAAAGTCAGGCATCTTTTTATGTTTACTGGCTATTCCTGTTTCCTTTCACACTGACAATTTAGCACATATTTGGGAGATTCGAGGTCATATCAGCAAGGGTTTCAAAAATTAATGGTGGGGGCGCCTGAGTGGCTCACTTGGCTAAGCATCCAACCTGGTTTCGGCTCATCAGGTCATGATCTCGAGGTTGGTGAGTTCAAGCTCCACACTGGGTTCTGAGTTCACAGCATGGAACTTGCTTGGTATTCTCTCTCTCTCTCTCTGTCTCTCTCTCTGTCACTTCCCTGTTCTCTCTCTCTCTCAAATAAATAATCTTTTAAAAATTAATGGTAGGGGTGCCTGGGTGGCTCAGTCAGTTAAGAGTTCGACTTCAGCTCAGGCCATGATCTCACGGTTTGTGGGTTCAAGCCCCACGTCGGGCTCTGTGCTGACGGCTTAGAACCTGGAGCCTGCTTCTGATTCTCTGTCTCCCTCTCTCCTTGCTCCTCCCCTGCTCACACTCTGTGTCTCTTTCTCTCTTAAAAGTAAATAAATGTTAAAATAGTTAATGGTAGGATGATGATTAGAAGGGTTTTTTTTTTGTAGAAAGAAATTCGTTGAATTTATTTAAGTTGCATTTTGAAGTTTCGTTAGCATTTTCTCAAAACCATGTTGGTAATCAGGAACAGTGCCCTCCTGTCATCAAGCTTATGGCCTTCGTTCCTCACTACATGAGTGTCCTGTTCAACATTCTCATGGGATTCACAGTAAATGCAAGCAGGTGTCTCCATAGAGGAAAATATCAAGTGTTTGCACTTTTCCCAAATCTCGGGACAAAATCTTGGGGCTATTTGGGCCCCAGGCACTTCTTGTGCGAGTGTTTCAGGGAACTCAGACTCAATTATGCGGTATAAAAACGCTTAGTTCGTTCCATTTGAGTTGTAGTAAACCAGCCGGGAAGACAGATAGAATTTTCAGAATCTCCGATTTTTCCAGGCACAAATTCTCTTGGCGGTGTATAGGTTTTAGAAGGTGCTTTTTGAATCACGAAGTTGAGGTGAACAGCTAAATTCTACGCTTGGAGGAAACTGTGGTGGTGCAAGTGAGTGTGACCTAGAAGAACGACTCGTTTACGCTGCCACAGGGTCGCCATCACACGGAATTGTGACTTGGAGCTCGGTGTGGGAATGCAATCATAGGGGTTCTGGAGGAAACATTTTTTAAGCCCTCCCGGAGGAGGTGATAAGGACACCTGTAGAATGGAGGAGGCAGCTCGGTTTGACCCAGCCAGAGACACAGGGGTAGGGTGGTCAGGTAACTTGCTCGAGATCACAAAAGTTTAAATGGTGCACATAAGGGGTGCCTGGGTGGCTCAGGAGGTTCAGTGTCTGACATGGGCTCAGGTCATGATCTCACGGTTCGTGGGTTTGAGCCCTGCGTCGGGCTCTGGGCTGACGGCTCAGAGCCTGGAGCCTGCTTCCGATTCTGTGTCTCCCTCTCTCTGCCCCTCCCCCACTCATGCTCTGTCTCTCTCTCTCTCTCTCTCTCTGCCTCTCAAAAATAAAGAAACGTAATAAATTTTTTTTTTTAATGGTGCAAAGAGTACTTGAGCTCCAGAACTCGCAGTCTCAGCTGCTGTAGTATAAAATAAGCTGTGGATATTTGTGTGTTGTGTGCCTGTGTGGGTGTGCCCCTGCGTGTGTGTTAGAACATCATGTATTGAAGGGCATCGTGGGAAAAATGCACATTTAGGAAAATGCAATTTAATGTTATTCCGGCTGGATTTGCGTTCTTTCTTCACCTGTTAAATGGAGGAGCAATTTCCACAAAAGCCTATTTATTGTAGATAACTTACCCAAGTGAAAACGTTTGTAACGTGGCAGAACAGCCTGAATTATTAAATGTCTGGGGCCCATCTTCTGTTTTATGGGAAACTTCCAACTGGCTCACGCGTCCCCAAGGAACTGTACCGCGTCGTTGTACTGACATGACTGTTTATTTCGAGGAGGGGCTTTACGAATACTGAAGTATGCAAGCCCTCGGATTTGTCTGCCTTGGAGAAGAGCCGGGAGGGAAATGGAGCAAACAAACAAAACCACCACCACAAACTCCAGTGCTGCTTTCTTCTCCCTCTCCCGCCCCTCCACCCCTCCCCATCCCAACCGAATTAGGAAATCAAACTGCAAATTCATAAAAGCTAGAATGGACCGACAGATGTGATCGTTACAGGAACCTGCCGCAGGTACTTGATACGCCCAGCTGGCCCGGTGGGTGCAGGGTCCTATCTTCATGGACAAGTTCCTCCCTGCGTTTATCTTTTTCCCGCATCCCTGCCACTTCATAAACAAATGAATTGGTAAAAACGGGGAAATCATCATAAACGGGCATCCTGATGTGCGGACGTAGGGCCACAGATGGGTGTGAGGACACATGAGTATCCGCTTAGCTTCGGTAGAAATGAAAGACTGAGGAACGGGTGATTTACTCTGCCACCGTGTATAGCTTTCAGGTTCTCTGATGGCCCGGGGGATATGCTGTGGAACAGGGCACTCGTGGGCCCTGCCAGTTCGGTTGCTCAGCACAAGGCAAAGCTCTCCGACTCCCTTCCCCTTTTGCAAACTGCTTTGATTTTTGCCCAGCTGTCCCCAAAGTGTAGTTCCGGGAACAAAATGCTGATTCTTCCATCTTGGCAGATGTGTTTAAAACCAATGAATATAAACAATGTAGTTCTATGGCACACCATGCATTCCATCACATTTATGGAATTGTTTTCATTCAAGTGCAAGAGGGGTGTGTGCGCGCGCGCGTGTGTGTGTGTGTGTGTGTGCGTGTGTGTGCGCACATGTGTATGTGTGTCTGAAACCCAAGATTCTTGGGAATCTAAACCAATTTCATTTTCCTTACCAGGACGAAATGCTCTAGTGTGTGACAGAAATTGGATTTCTGAAGGTGGAGATTGTCCTAAATGATAGCAAGTGCTATCCCATTCATCTCCTGTTGAGATGCTCCCAGCACATTTTTAGAAAATTACGTCATCTCATGATTGCCATTAAGTTGACAAATTGTCTTTTAGAATCTTAAAATAGCTACCTCCACTCAGAGGAGAGAAGCCCCCCAGAATATCTCCCATCAGTCAGTGTCACTTTTGTTCATCCGAATAATGTCATAAAGCATGCGTGTTTGGAGAACAGTCAGAATAAACAAAATGTAGGAGAAAGAAGCCTTTAAAATATCCTATGCTGCTGGGCTAAGTTGTTCGCCAGAATGTAAATTTTTGCTTCATGATTACCTCATTATTCCTCCACTGTTTTGCCAATGTGCTCACCATATTTTGTCACGGTCTTTGCTGTGACTCATTTGTTCTGCTCCATAGACTCTATTGACAACAGACTACCCTAAATGTGTGTCTCATTCTCAACAAAATATCAATGACATATGGTTACAATTTTTATGACCCTCCTTTAGAAAATATACTTTGATATTGATTCAAGACTATTCACTGATGAATCATCATTAATGGGAGTGCTCTAGAATGGGACAGTAAAAGGACATGAAACTGTGGGCAGTTTTAAATTATGAAAAGCCATAAAGGGAAGTGCTCTGTCTACCCAGGCAAATAGCTATGTGTATGTTGAGTCGGTATCTCTGAGCTGGATCCATAAGGAATTAGGTCCAAGAACAACATAATGGATTCAGACACGCTTGTAATCGACACCCGTGTCTTCGGGGCTCCAGTTTGTTGGTTTAGCTTTGTCGTTGGGTCACACAGCTTGACGGAAAGCATGGGAACCCGCTAGCTTACACTCGGATGTTGGCTGCTGATCTTCAACTTAACAATCATGAAATCAGTAGACCATGCCTTACAGAGTAATAAGTAATCATTAAAAACTTTCAATCTTCTTGTTCAACCCTCACATCCCAGCCTGATACCAATGCCAGAGCTAAGGGCTGTGTCTGCAAAGGGACTCCCAGCAATGAGAGGGTAAACCCCCTGCTTCAAAATGGAAGCTGGGTGTCGGGTACATGTGCAGCAGGCCACTGTGTTTGACAGAAAATCATAGGCATTGAACAGCTGGATCCAGATGGGAGCCAGGAGGGAGGAGATGCCAGGACTATTAAAAACTGGGTTTAAGGACGAAAACCAGGCAAGAGCATGGGACACTGAAGTGGGTTGGCTTGAGGATTTGTATCGTAGCCAGGAAAAAAAAAAAAAAAATTAAACTACCATCTCTCGAGCTTTGAAGTTGTCAACCCCCAAATTCACAGTTGTCTTCTTTTTTGTCAACCATGAGAGTCTGTTTCAGATCTTGGAAACCCAGAGCCTGGATTAGTCCGGAGTGCGGTATTTCTCCCTATCTGTTCAGGAAACGATCACATCGTGTGGTCAAGGGTGATACCCTTTACTCATTCAAAAGGCCACACATAAGGCCGGGATCCCAAGGGTCTGGGGGGCTGTGCAAGCGGACAACCTGAGGGACAAAATGTGAGCCCACTGGTCTCCACTGGGGCCCCGCCCATAAGGCTGTTTCCTCTCTTGCGTCACCACCGCAGTGTTCTTAACAGTTCAGAAAGAAAGGTTTCGAACAAGTATGGCCCATTCAAAACTAGATGGTTGCTAATTGGTAACAGAGTTTTACATACATTTACAGGACAGCATGGAAAGGCCTGGGGCTCCCCTGGCTTCAGCAGGAGGTAACCAGCTGCAAGCTCTGTCTTAGGGACAGAGTCCTGGTGTAGGTGGGGTGCACTTTGCTCATTTCACCCAGACCCCAGCTCAGCCCTGCGAGGAGCAGCCCGCTTCCTCCACCCCGATCTCCCGGTCACTGGGTCTTCCTGCCTGGTGTTCAGAAGCCAAGATCCCAATGGTCCCTACGATATGCAGAATAGAATAAAGGAGAGAAACACTGTTAATAATTGTGCTTCCTCGTGGGCTGCATCTTTCTTTGAAAACGACGAACACTGCATTTGGGAAGAAGTTGTCACACTGGTATCGTTTTCCTTAAAGCTCACTTCTCTGTCATGAAAAATCCAGTGCAACAGGAGTTGGGGGACAGCTCTAACCTAGGGGGCCAGCACCCCCCCCCCTCCCAACCATGACTGTGAATTCATGTTATTCCAACAGAGTAACTGACACTGAGAGGTAGGGAATGGGGGCTGGCAAGCAGACGATGGCCTCTGTTCTCTGTTGGCAGGGATAAGGAGGAACCGATGCAATTATAAATAGAATTATAGCCCAAACCAGGATTACTTGGATAACTCAGTCAACACAAGGTTTTGTTTGATTCAATTTTCTAGATGATTTCATCAATGATTAACCTAACTTTGTTAGTGTAGATCTAAAAAGAGAACCAGCTTAAACATATTCAGCAAGGCCAGCATTTACTTTTTGCTTTTTTTGAACCTTAGGCATATGTCCAGTTATTGACTTCTTTGGCTAGACAGTGCTATCCACCTTTTTTTTTTTTTTTTTGACAAAGCAGGAAAAGTTGCTTAGAGACTCTGTTTAGAAATCTGAAAGAAAATGGACAAGCTGGAGAAGTATTCACGCTGAATAATGACCTTAGATGCCTTACACAAATGGCATACCAGGTCAAACTGCCGAATCAGTCCGTCCGTCTGTGTCCGTCTCTCTCTGTCTGTCTCACAACAATATCATTTTACTTCTGTCTCTCTCCATATAACATGTAATTCTTTGCCTATTGAATAGTGGCTTTTGTTCCTGTGGCTCAGCTATCTTCAAAAATAAAATTAGGATGGTTGTTTGCATTCTAAATTGATATCTTTGACTTACCGGAATGCATAGCCTTCGGAGATGCCTATCAAAGGCCCAACACTGGATTGCCCAACCCATCCACTCTTGCCATTTCCTAAAAATGAAATTACTGGAAAACAGATTTGATTAGGAAATTCTTTCGGAAGGTTTTCTTGGTTTTAGTCTTATTTGGGCTTAAGCTTGTAAACTTAGAAACTGCAAGTAAGAGGATTTCTTATTTGGGAAAGAATGTGCGTTTAGATAATGTCACCTTCTAGATTTCTGATAAAATATTCGCCTTCTTATATCAATCGAAACAGGAAAACCCTCTTTTTTAATCAAAAGCTTCTAAACAAATGCAAATGATAATCAATTAATAAAAGTGGATCTTGTTTTGAGCATTAAATCTAAGAAGTTTTCTATATGATGTAAAAGTTCAGATAAAAGCAGAGAATCTTAATATGTAGACCACTATCTTATTTTTCACTTTTACTC
Organism: Herpailurus yagouaroundi; assembly: GCF_014898765.1. Lineage (NCBI taxonomy): Eukaryota > Metazoa > Chordata > Mammalia > Carnivora > Felidae > Herpailurus > Herpailurus yagouaroundi. Next base: position 13,612,312 of record NW_024412433.1, read on the forward strand.
GCATATTTTATATCAAAAAGGTCATAGTAAGACATTTAAAAAGCGAATTATATGCTAGAGATCAACCTTTTAGCCTACTTGCTCAAGGTACCCTGACTCTAATGATGCAGCCCTGATAGACTAGATGATAAGCATAAATAGTACATAATTTTGTGTCTTTATGTTCGGCCAAGAAGTTTAAGATGGGATTATCATAAAATAATCCTATCTCATTTAAGCCGCCCTGAAACTCGAAGATGGGGACACTGAAGCCTAAAGAGTTTGAGTGAAGTTTCTGGCCAAAATGTTCTTGTTCTAGCTGATTATTTTTCTTTTCAGTGAGTGACATTTTATTGCATTTAGTTGACATTTCAAGGCTTCCCCTCCACCTTTCCCATTCCTACCAAGTGTAAAGATTTTTTAAAATCTTTCAGGTAAAAATAGAAACTAAGCAGAAACAAAAAGCAGTCAGAGGGACTGAAAACAAGGAGTACTTAGATGGCAGGGATAGTGCCTCTGAGCATCAGATACCGAATGAACCTTATTCAAGGCAGGCATCTGAGACCAAGTTCAAAGCTGGCAACCAGGGATTGGCATGGAGAGTCTCCTTAAAAAGGTCTGGAAAGAGCCACCACCACACTGTCCCATTCCTGACAGCCAGATTCCAAAACACAGCCTCTCAGCCTCAGCCGAGCTACCAGATGGCTCGGGTCTGGGGTCTGTCCAGTTACCTTGTGATGGAATCACCAGTCTAGGATGAAAAATCGGATGGCCCTACCTTCTGACTCAAGATTCGTCGGCGGACTAAAATTTCAGAACAGATGAGGAAAACAGATCCTAAGACAAGTGCCTCTTTAAATCAACAATCAGAAGATGAATGTGGTTCTGGTAACATGTAAATAATAATGGCGATCCTAAAAAGCCTTCTTTAAAAGTACACTAAAACACAGCCATCTTTGAAGAGTGGTTATTGAATAAAATTTCAATCGCACAAACTGCCAAGGTGCAGTATTATGAAAGTAATGAAATATATTTTGGCCATCTTCCAGGTTCTATTCCAAAAATGTTTTATTTTTGTATTTTTATCATTGAATATATTCGTGAGTTTCTTTAAAAACGGAAAAAAGCAGATCCTGTTTACAAATTTTGTGACATACTGTAAATTAAGAGAATCTCAAACAATTAGAAAATGCTCCACCCAGACTCCCCCTCCCCAGGAGCGAGTGATTTTTACTCATCCTTCAAATGAGAACAGGTCAATGGTAGAGATCAATCACCAGTTACATTAAAACCACATTACAGTGTTTTGCATCCCCTCGTAATGGAGTTTGCATTAGAACCTTCAGCAAGTAAAGGAAGAAGCAATGGCTTCTAATAAAGCAAAGCAAATTAACCAGTTGGAAAATCATAGAAATGAAAATAATGTCCCCTGAACTTAATCAGACTAGATCCATTTCAAGAGAGAACTAATGTATTAAAAAGATGGCACTGAATTCACACAAAACAAAATTCAGAGAAATTGGGAGATTAAACATATGAAAGGGGAAAAAATGATGACTTTAGATACAGTAAAATGAGGAGGAGAAATAAAATAGTGAACTTCTAAACCAGCAGAGGAGAAAAAAAAAATTAAAACATACCATTTTGGGTGCCTGGGGGGCTCAGTCGGTTAAGCGTCTGACTTCCGTTCAGCTCATGATCTCACAGTTTGTGGGGTCGAGCCCCAGGTCGGGCTCTATGCTGACAGCTCAGAGCCGGAAGCCTGCTTTGGATTCTGTGTCTCCTTCTCTCTCTGCCCCTCCCCTGCTTGCACTCTGTTTCTCTCTCTCTCAAAAATAAATAAAAAATTTTAAAAAAATATGTCATTTCAACCGAGCTTGTAATAAAAAAAAGATGAAAAGCATGATTAGTAGATATCTTAAAATAAAATTACGGATATTAATCTAAATACGTCAGTAATCAATTACAATAAATGTAAGCTGATTAATCTCACACACTACAAAACAGAATATAATTTTAGTAATTTACCAGTAACATAATGTACTATAATTAATGTCCTATAATATTATAACAGAGTTTTATTTTTTATAAGGAGATTTTCTCCCGCTTACTTAGAATTTTGCAGCAACTAAGCTTTTTCTCAATACAGACAGATCCAAAATATCATCTCAAAAATTTTCATTGTCTCCAGAAGATATATAAGAAAATCATTCAGGCTCCCATAATATCTAGTTAGCCTGGGAAGTAGGTGATATTATTTTAAAAATTCCCAGAGGCAAAATGTGGGTTTAAAATTTACATTTTGATGTAAGACTTTTTTTTATCCTGCCATAGGCATCTGTATCCAGTGAGTTTTTAAGTTGTATTTTTAAAAATAACTTTTATATGCTGACTTTTGGGAATTTTTAAATGATATCACCTACTCCTTAGAGTTATGAAATATCATAGTAACCCCAAAATGCCTTCCTCATCTATCTTTTGGAGACACTGAGACATTTTTGAAGTGATATTTTGGATGTCCCTGTGTTGAGAACAGCTTAGCTGCTGAAAATTCTAATTAAGTGGAAGTACATTTCCCTACAAAAAATAGCAAAGGATTTTATCAAAAACTGCTGTAATATGTTAAGATGGAGAGATGATGCCCTCCTATAGCTTAATGCTGAAGTTTGATAGAATAAAAGTCCTATTTAAGGAGGAAAGAGTCCCAAGTACGTCTAAAATTGTGAAACGATGATTTCTTGACAGATGTCATTGAGATCCCGTCATTATTACTGTGGACTCTTCTCTCGAAAAGAAAGACTTTTTTCCACAAGGAACCATGAGGTTGTGAAAGAGAAAGACAGCATTCGTATCCAGTGGGAAATCAAACTGCTGTTTACTTTCTGTGCATTTTGGTGAAACTCGGGCAGGGGTCCCTGCTGGGCCTAGTTAGTGGTCTCCTACTGGGGCTGAGCTGAGCCAGTCTTCGGCAGGGGTCACTGTGGTTCTCTTACTGGGCATCTGTCTCATCGCTGAGAGCATGTCACACCCTGGGCTTGCGCAACGGGCGGATGACTGGACGTGAGCCAGCAAGGATTGGTTTGATAAAGAAAGAGATTTGCACAATGTCCTGGTAAGAGGAATCAGACAGGGATCTTTCCTAAAGATCTTTAAATTATGGCTGCTGGGTAAGTGGCAGTTTGCTAAAGGACACAAAAAGGAGAAGGAAGAAAAATACGTAAAGGTCTTAAATGTTTGCAAAGCTCAGTATTTCTTGAGCGACTCTACTTTTCCTCATCTATTATTGTTTCCTCCTCTCTTCCCGCTCCCTCTCCCTCTTTCTCCCTCCCTTCTCCCCACCTCTCTCTCTCTCTCTCTCTCTCTCTCTCTCTCTCACACACACACACACACACACACACACACACACACACACACACACAAAGCCTTGCAGCCCGCACTGAATCTTCTATCTCAATTCTGTGACATCATCGGTGATTCTGGGGAGTCAGTGATTGAACCGAAGAGCACCCCAAGAAGCTATAAATTCCTCTTTCAAACACTGGCATTAAACACATGTAGGATGCCATCATTGATGCCTATTCCTAAGTAATGTCAAGCACAGATAGATTAGGTTGCCCCAAACTGATTATAGTGAAGCATTGAAGGGTTTATCATCTAAGCAATTTGAGGCCCTAGCTTGATTGAGGCACATGTCCCAACTCTCCACTTTTGCTGCAGTGATCTGACCTACATGATTTTATTCATATAAGAACCACGAACTTTCTCTTCATGATCAGGCCAGATAGGAGAAACACAGATTGATGAATGGGATTTACCCGTATTCCTCCTGAAGCGGTTTCTGAGAGTTAATACTTTAAAATACACTAAGCCTTACCACACTTTTTAGACCAGCACATTTAACTCCTCAAGCAACAACAAATGTACTTTTGAGTGATCAGAGGCCTTTATATTTAGGGGGTTTTGATAATGCATGTTATCCAGCACGTAAATGATTATTTTCTTATTTGTCTTTAGGGTACTGAAAATTCCATGTATTTTCAAGAAAAAAGACTGCGAACTGATTTTAACAAATAAATTATCTGTGTACTTTCTTTGATATGAATGAACTCAGAGTATTAATCAAGACTGAATTATTATTTAACTCTGTTGTAGCTAACCAGGAAAATAAGTTTCCAAATATTTTGATATGCAATTAAGGCTCCAGAACGGTAGTGTCTGGGGTCGCCCGGGTGGCTCAGTCGTTTATGTGTCCGACTTCGGCTGCAGTCATGATCTCTCGGTTCATGAGTTCGAGCCCCGCATTGGACTCTGTGCTGACAGCTCAGAGCCTGGAGCCTGCTTGGGATTCTGTGTCTCCCTCTCTCTTGGCCCCTCCCCTGCTCACACTCTGTCTCTGTCTCTGTCTCTCTCTCTCAAAAATAAATAAACATTAAAAAATTAAAAAAAAAAAAAAAAGAACAGTAGTGTCTGTGTGACCTGAGAGAAACTTCCATTTTTCTCCCCTTGTAGAATTGGGGACAATAATCACATTTGCCTTATACGATTTTCTTAAAGATTAATTTTTTAATCAAGTATTTTTAACATTTTATCTTTTCTCCAGTGTTCGCAATTTATAATTATTATTTTATTTCTATTATTCGTTACAAGCATGAAGCGAGATAAAGGCTTTGGGAATGGGAGGTACCTTGTCAGGTACAAGGAGCGATATGTCCTGGTTTTATTGTTAATATCTCTCCTTTTGAGATCTAATGGGAAAGACAACTTCTCTTGGTGCTATAATTTTTTGAAAACTGAGTATGAAACTGAGAAAACATGTTATTACACAAGGAGATTAAAGGATTTGGGGATTGTCTTCCTCTTTTTTTTATTTTGAAAATAAAGTGGAAGCAGATGGAATTTAGCGTGAAATTAGTACTGAAATAAAACGAACTTGGAAGTATATTTAGGAGGTTTTATAGAATTGTCATTCATGCCTCCAGAGCTTTTCCAAAGCTCCTCATTTAGCCAAGAGATCATTAAGGATACTTTGAGTCTTTGGGTCCTGTGAAAGGAACATGCCTGATGACTGTCCATTACTGTCTGGTCCAGAGCAGAGTCAGGAAACCCGGATGGGGAGCCTTCGACCTTTCGTAGAACCTGTGCAGGTTGTGGGGGGGGGCCTCACATTACTCTTGGTGAATTCACAGGTGACGTTTTCACTCCGCGACCGAGGATTTCAGATTCTGAATGAGCGGGGCTTCATTTGGGGAAATCCGGGGCCACGTTATGTGTTGAATTGTTACTGATAGTAACAGTACCACGTAAAGCCATTTTCAGGTTCTCCTCCCTGCTTAATGGATTTGTCAAGCAGTCAAGTCGTCTTCCCCACGAAGCGCCCGTGACCTTGAGCTTGTTCCAGGGAGCCACTCTCCGTGGGCCTTGTCTCGAAAGCAGCTTGGGCCATGTTGACACTGGCTCGTTTGGCTCACACTGGAGCTGAGAGCAGCTAGACTTTCCTCTGAAAGCCTGACATTTTGGGTGCCTTTTTATAATGCCTGCGCCAATTTGCATATTGACACAGCCTCCCTGTCAGGAGCCAGGTGTCCTGCGAGCCCCGAAGTGTTTCTCTCACTCAGCTCTCCCCAGCTCTGGACCTGACTTGGCTGAGTGTCCTTTGCTAAAGGACAGAGGGCCTTCTGTCTTCTTTTATTCTTTAAAGATCAGGCTTAAGGGAATGCATTTCATTTTAAAAACCACACCCTCACAATTTTATTATACGGGAAAGCCATACATACACCGAAGTCGTAACTGCAGACCTGTCTTTCCTCTCCTGTTGGCTGGTGACATTGGTCTCGGGAGTTGACACCCTGTGAGAGCTAAGTTAGATTAATTTTCTTCAAGCTGTCTCGATTTATCCCACCTCCTTCCTCGCTGACTAGTGAAAGGGAATCACTTCAAGAAGCTGGAAGTTTCCGGTGCACCTTACCGTTAGCAGGTTTGTCTGTGCGGCAGATATGATGCTTTTATTTAAATTTCTTACCAGAAGCAACCAAGGAATGTGTTACCTGTGACTTCTCTACTTGCCATAGAAACCACAAGTCCTTTCTGGAAACTTCTGCAACATCATCTCTCTTTGTTTTTTTACAGTAGTCTTTATTGGCATCAAACCTTTGAACCCCATCATTTGACAAGAGTCGCTTGCTATGCAAGAGTCTGGACTGTACCCATGTGCTATTACTGATATCCTATCAATATTTTTCATCACGACTTAACTTTATCAGAGAAAGCATGCCCTCCTGTTAGGCGGAGTGAGTCACGGTCAGGCTTGCTTCTAAAACCTGAAACATTTCAGCATGTTTTCCTTCAAAGTATTTGACTCATCAACCGAGAAGATATAGGCCTCCTTACTCAAGGTTTGGTTTGATTTAGACCAGTGAGGAGGATGGGTCCTTATGCCCTTGCTGTGCTATTTAGTTTATTTAAGTAAAGCTTAAACTTAAAGCTTACGTTTATTTGAATAAAGCTTTATTTAACACAAGCTAGATGCTTCGTTGGAAGAAAAGTCTCACAGGATTTAGTGCTGTGAACTTCACTGTTTCTAAGCCTGGATTCATTGACCTGTCTGCTATGAAACCCTTCTGTTTTCTTTTCTCTATCCATTTTTCAAGATTGAATCAATATTCCCAACTCCATTTGGTTCTTTGAAAATGTGGGCTCCTAAAACCAGATGAACTGACTTCAACCAAAAGATGAAATGCTTAACCGATGTTGGAACAAAGAAGTGCCTGAAACCCCTTTCTGGGCCCCACCAAGACTTTCTATAGCAGAGGTTCCCAAGTGTGTGCCCCCCCCCAACCCTTCCCACAGTAGCAAGGGCATCACATGGCTTGGGGACTTGTAGGAAGAGCAAATTAGCAGGCCCCACCCCTTCACCCAGCAGTGTGTTTTTCTGTAAGCCCCCCCAGGCAGTCCTGGTGACCAGTAAGGTTGAGAGCCGTAGAGTTGATTATACCCTCCCTGTATTCCCCTTCTGAGACTTTCTTTTGCTTTCTTGGTCTTTCTTCCCCTCCTCAAATCCCACTCTTCCAAAGAAACCGCTGTCAGGCATGCGGAGTAGTGATTCGTACCTGTGTCTGAGGTATTGGCTGTGTGTGCCTTTACTTCCGGTCGGACCCTATCACTTCCCGTCCCCTGTCCTGGTAAATGGATTGCATCAACCTGGTTGATTCAAAATCCCCTCAGTCCTGGTTCTTCAAAATCCCCTCAGTCCAGGACTTTCGGGGATGCCTTCCCACACTGACTCTGAGCCTGGTGTTCTGACTCGCCGTGGCCAATGAGACAGGAATAAACTTCGCCCACATACAGAGGTGGAACAGCCTCCTGAGTGCCTCTGCTTACTCTTTTGTTCCTCCGCTTTTATCTGGAGAAAACGCCTGGGCCAGCTTCTGGAGGATGATGTTTACTGGGAAGAGGGGCGTCTGCCAAGGCCCCAGAGATTCACACAGCTTCCTGGCTGAACCGTGGTGGATTGCAGACACATGAGTGAATCCCCGGCTAAGCTGCTCAGCAGTAAAAAATGGTCACATTTCTGGTAAGGCCCTGAGTTTTGGGGTGGTTTGTCACTCAGCAGCGACTAACTGCTACACCTGTTAAAGGAGCCTTAGTGTCTCAGCTAAGAGGAAGAGGGCAATACAGAGGCCCCTCTCAGTGTCTTGGAACCCATATCCGTCCATTTGAGAGGCTTGACCGCATCGTTCAGTGTGGGTAGAACCCAAGCATACAGTTGAGTCAAAATGAAAATCCGTGGGTGGGTCTTTTAAGTGGCCAGTTTGAATTTGTGGCTGTTGCAGAGTTTTTCTTGTTAAGCAAACTCTGAATATAGTTTGCCAGACTTTTCTTAAACCTCAGGAGGTGCCTTTGTCCCTGTGTCCTTCACACCCTTCCATCTGTATTTCTTCTCTGCAGACGTTCTGCCAACATTGCCACAAACCACCCAGGGTGAAATGAGATTTGCAGGGAGACACTGGGATGGATTAAACAGGTCTTTTATAGGAAGGATGATTGCAAAAGTAATCTCTTAATTTGGTTGAAGCAAATAAATGCATACAGTGAATATTTTACACTCTTGCTTTTGAAATCTCAAAGAGGAGAATTCCCTGATACTAACTTGGACGTTCAGGTGAGGGGCTCCTAGGTGGCGCAGTTAGGCATCCGACTCTTGATTTTGGCTCGGGTCATGATCTTGCAGTTCATGAGTTCGAGCCCTACTTAGGGCTCCGTGCTGACAGTGCAGAGCCTGCTTGGGATTCTGTCTTTCTCTTTCTCTCTCTGCCCTGCCTACACTCTCTCTCTCTCTCTCTCAAAATAAATAAATAAATAAATAAATAAACTTTAAAAAAAAAGTTTAGCTGAGACTACTTTATTCTTCAGACAGCTTCCCTACATAGGTTTCTCTCTTACAGAGCTTCATATCATCTATTTTTAATATTTTGATTCAGCGATTGATGTTTTAGTTTTGGTAGATAGAACATTACACCTTAGCTAAAAATCTAATTCTTAGTTTAGTTGAAAGCTTTCAACCGGTGACATGAAATTTTAACGGGACTATTTAAACTCAGTCATCCATGACCCCTTACTGAGTAGACTTAACTTTTCAAGCAGTCCTCCCTAGAGGGCGCCATATCCTCACTTCCCAACTGGGTCCTTCTAACGTTGGCTGCTGGCCCCATAACATCATGTGAGGCTGAAGTCACTTAGATTACCACATTGGAATCTTTTCGTAAATCTATCTGCAGTGGAGCCTTTATTTTAGCATGATAAATGCATATCTTCTGGCACGTATTTTGTTTAAGCGTTACAAGTGAGACCTTGTTTAGGAACAGAGGCGATGGTGTTCATTTGGCATGGTTGGTTGTTCAGTCAGTTCAGTCCATCTCTGTGCCCACATACAGTGGCCTGAGGAGCATTATGGACCTCTGATGGGGTATCAGATAGAATACTAAGGACAGATTCGGCGGACCTGTGCTTTCATATTGTGTATGTCACTACAGAAGGTACTTACCCCATTACATTTCAGTTTCCTTATTTGTAAGATTGGAGAGCTAGGCTTTTTTTTTTTTTTTTTTTTTCATGATCCCATTAGCTCTGTAATGTGATCTTTGGTACATAATAATATTTCTGTACCGTTTGATAGAGGAAGCGATACTAATGCTCCGAACTGCTAATTCTAAGGAAATTTAGGTAGTGACCCACTGAAATTTAGGTCAGCCTGAAGAAAATATATTAAAGAAGAATTACAGCTGATTATTGAAAAGCATAAATGCTAATAAATGTGTTTTTTTCTTATATGAAATTTATTGTCAAATTAGTTTCCATACAACACCCAGTGCTCATCCCAAAAGATGCCCTCTTCAATGCCCATCTAAATATGTTTTTATGTATCTTTTAAAAACATGAATGTTTTCCTGAAATCAGCATAAGTTATTGGTTTAAAATACTGGCTCAGAAGAATACGTGTCAATTACCCAGTATCTGTCACTATGCATAACAGAGAGTCTTCCCTCAAGAAATAGTTGTTGAATGAATGGCAAGATGGCTAATTCCATTTTTATTAGCCATCAACTTTTATTACAACTTTTAGTACAACTTTTATTTCTAGAACATTCCTTATTTGCGGAATTGGAATTTATTTCTCTGGACTTTGACAATGGCTTTATATTTACTCCTTTGGGTTATATTGAGTATATTGTGTTTGCTGGATTTTCATCTTTTCCCGTCCCACTACTAAAATAAATGCTAAGAGTTTGTCAAAGCATAAGATACATATCACTGGCCACGCTTGTAATTAGGCATAACTCTTTGTGCATGGCTATTTTTAAGTTTTGGGTTTTTTTTTTTTTACAACAATTAGCCTGCCTGATATAGTCTTATCTTTCCAACTATAATCATCATTCTTTAGAACTTCCTTATACACATTGTTCAGCATCCTCATTACTGTCTCCCAAATCGATCCTGGTTTGTCTACAACCTTCATACTCTGTCAACTAAGAACTGAACACCATTTTCAACATTTATCAATGTCAAGAAAACCAGGATTACCATTGCCTTTCTTATAAATACTGGTTTTCTGCCAATACAACTTAACTACATGCTGGTTTATACTAATACCAAAGTCTTTTCCATGATGCACAGGTAGATCACATCTCTATAACATCATGGTTTTTTTGTTTGTTTTTTTTTTAAGTTTAGTTATTTTGAAAGAGAGAGAGTGTGTGCACATGCACATGTGAGTGGGAGAGGGGCAGAGAGAGAGGGGGCAACAGAATCCCAAGTAGGCTTTGCTGAGCACAGAGCCCGACATGGGTCTCAATCTTACAACCATGAGATCATGACCTAAACTGAAATCAAAAGTCGACGCTCAATCTAATGAGCCACCCAGGTGCCCCTACCATGGATTTTTCAAAATTTAAATCAAGATCTACTTTTACTCTCCATTGAAGTTCATCTTCTTAGACTTAGCCTGCATGAGGGAACATTTTGGATTCTGGATATGCCAACCGATTAATTACTTTTGCTTCTACCTTTATGTCATCTACAACAAACCAGCCTCATGACTTTGTCACATGTTCCATTCACGCATGTGTCTAATTCAACAGAGTCAAGAGAGAGCAGTTATACTCACTGCTAGAAACCACGTTCCAATGTGTCTACAAAAACATCTCTGAGGTCTTATCAGATACCTTTAAAAAATTCATGCAATCATCCTGTTTCAGGCCTAAGTAAAAGGAAACACGATTGTCATGACCTGATTCAATGCACATGATTTGTAGTGACTCTTCGTGACCAACTTTTCCTTTCCCAAGAGCCAACAAACCATCCTGTTAATAACTACTCTAGAAATTTGCTGGAACTAAACATCAGGCAAGATGGTGGATGACAGAATCTACTTTGCATTCTTTTTATAAATTCTGTGATGCATATGTGCATCTCAGGTTTTGTGGCCTGTCCATAGACCCTCGGAACCTAGGTTGCAGGTGAATGAGCTCTTGCCATACAGTACGGTGTGATTTTCCGGGCTTGGAGTTTGGATCCTCCTGGCTTCAAGTCCTCTACTAAAACCAAAGGCTTTACTTTCCCCTTTTCAAGGTTTGCTTTACACTTGTTAGGCCTAGATCATTGATGTTGAGAAGACACAGACAATAGGAGATGCCAACTTTTATATCCATCAATATTTTTCTTCCACGCTAGCTATAGCTTCCTTGACACTTTTTTTTTTCCTACACACACACACATTAAAACTATCAATACAAATAAGAAGTACCTCCAGACAATTCATGTTGGACAGTGTGCAATGGGTATGATAGAGAAAATAGAAACACAGAATAGAGAAATCGCTTTGATCACAGCACCTCCACAAATGTGCTTTTTGAGCTGTCTTTGCAAATGAGTAGGATTTTGACGAGAAGCATTGAGAGTGACTCTAAGTGCAAAAAGTGACAGAAGCAAGATCATAAATGAGCAAGTGCTTAAATATTTAAGACATGGCAAGGACACTATTAGCTTACCTAGTAGAGAAGAGTTGGATTAACAAGGGCCTTATAGTTTCCTCCTCATTTGAAATCATCTGATAAGGAAGGTGTGGATGTTTTCAGTTGTGATATGAGTGAAGTTTTTTAAAGATGTTCTTTGTAAGTAATCTCTACACCCAACGCCGGGCTTGAACTCACAACCCAAAGATCAAGAGTCACACGCTCTGCCAACCAAGCCAGCCAGGTGCCCCTGATAGGAGTGAATTTGTAAACTTAACCTGAAGCAGAGAAAGATTGCAATGAGAAAAATCAGGAGATTTTACAGTAACCCGTGCCACTCGAACAAAGATTGCAATAAATAGAAGGTATAGAAACAGTCCATATAGTAAAGGTGGGGGGAAAAATGAAGGTGGATTTCATATTAATTAAACTTTTAAAGTATACATATATTGTATTAAAATTACTTTACTTACCTGCTCCCCCTTCCCCCCCTCCCAAGTTAGCACTCTTTCCCCAAGTGTGAACTGCCTAGAGCTGATCATACTCAGGATTTTTTCGGGGGGATTTCATACACAGCTTTAAATAACATCGGCCCCCCAAAATAAATAAATAACATCAACTCACGCTGTGAAGAGTTACTTTCTTTTTGATTCTCTTTCAATGCTCCTGGTTACACCAAGGATAAAGTCTCTGCTTAGAGTCCGTTTGGCCTTAACCACCTGCCTAGCATTGGCCAGTCTCCCCTTCTCACAAAGAGAGTGCGGGTTTGGGCTTAAACTTTGGTAGGCAACATTTGGTCAGTAGAATCAGTAGCACAGATAGAATTTGGTAGGTAGAATTGAATAGCAGCACGTACTTAATTTTGTCCTTATATTTTCAAATTGCTTTTCATTATTCTGTTTTTGACAACTGATACTCCATTTCACTTATGGTCAAGGCATATGGTTTTACTTGAAAATAAAATTTTATGGAAAAAAAATGAAGACACTGACTCAAAGGATGTTAAGGATATACTAGCAGGTGATAAAACAGTTTGGCAAAAATCAAGTTGCTGACCCATAGGTAAGTAGCATTCAATCAACACTGCTGGAGTGGAGATCCAATTGGAATTGCATGAACTTTACATGTTTGTTTTTTTTTAATGTTTATTTATTTTTGAGAGAGAGAGACAGCGTAAGCGAGGGAGGGGCAGAGAGAGAGGAAGACACAGAATGCCAAGCAGGCTCCAGACTCTGAGCTGTCATCACAGAACCCGACGCGGGGATCGAACTCGGGAGCTGTGAGGTCATGACCGGGGCCGAAGTTGGACGCCTAACCGACCGAGCCACCCAGGCGCCCCAAAACTTTACATGTTTTAAAGATTTGTTTTGTCCCCTCCGTGGATTTACCACTGAGTGAAATCATGTGCTGTGTCCCTGAGAGCTTGCCTGGTGGCCCGTGGATGATGGATCGGTGACTGCTGCTCTTCAGGAGGGGGGAGGGGAGCAGGGGAAGCCTGTTCTTAGAGCATCAAGTCACGACTTTGACTACTAGAGACTTGCTGTTTCCCTAGGGCAGCTGTCCCCGATGTAGAGGCAAGACAGATTCCATCTCACGACAACGAAGTTCTTTCTAAAGACAACAGGAAGCCCCGTTTCTCAGTTCTCTTCCAAAGTGACTCCAATACACCTGCTGACCTCTTTTCTAAAATTAGTTTCACGGAAGGCGTGATTGATTTCAAGCACTTTATAGATTTAATTTAACGTTCATTCCCTCTTGTCTTATTGCCCAGCTTGAGTAGAGATGATCATCCGGATGATTAGAGAAAGAAAGCAAGGCCCTGACGGCTACTTTGGGGGCCGAATGCAGAACTCTCTTCTCCCTGAGTTGGAAGCTGGGCCCCACAGAGGTATGGATTGCTGATGGATAGACCCTAATGGCTCTTTTAATGCAAACAATTGATTCTGGAGGCAGGAAGCTGCCGGAAGGGGCTGCTCTGAAACTCTGATCAGCACACTAGGCATTCATGGTTTTCACTTAGGAAAATAAATGCTCTCCAGACTTTTAAGCCAGGCCTGTGGCTTTATGCTTAGAGCCCATATTCTTGCATCAGAACGACGCATGCAAACATGGCTCTCCCATATATTAATACTAGCTGTGTGGCCCTGGGAAAGTTGTTTAACCTCTCTGAGCTTCAGGTTTCTCAGCTTTAAAATAGGGATGCGTTCGTTTCCCAGGGGTACCATAGCAAATGAACACAAACTATGTGGCTTACCGCGGAAATTTATTCTTTCACACACTGGAAGACTTGAATCAAGTAGGTAACAAGTCCGTGCTCCTTCTGAAGATTTTAGGGGTGAATCCTTCCTTGCCTCTGCCAGTTTCTAGTAGCTCCCTGGAGCCAATTCCTTGGCTTGTGACCGTGTCATCGCAATCTCCGGCCCATTCTCAGGTGGCCCCTCTTCTCTGCGTGTCCTCCACCCTCCTTTTATGAGGACGCCTGCCTTTGGATTTAGAGTCCACCCCGATAATCCAAAATGATCTCATCTTAAAATCCTTAACTTAATTCCAGCTGCAAAGACTCTTCCCAAATAGAGTCACCTTCACCAGTTCCACGGATGAGGATGTGTACTCATCTCTTGGAGGGGCTACCGTTTAACCCACTACAAGGGATAAGATGACACTCACATCACAGATGAAATGAGAAAATGCTGAGCATTCGGGCCATGCTCAAGAAATGTTAGTCGTCATCACTTTTATGATTATTAAATAGCTCCTTGGTTTTGGTATTATAATATTTGCTTTTGGTAGACCTGACTGAACTTAACAGTGACTTCTATTATCATTAGACCTGAGGCAAGAGTATAAGTGGGACTCCCGTGGCCTTTGAGCAGTTCGTGCAAGACAACATGGTTTCTCTCCCCAAAGTGGCTTGGGAATCACTGACCTTATTTTATCAGAATAAGTGCATATTACAGAATTTTAAAGGGATGATATTTTTTGTAGTTTCATAGACAACAAATGCCATTAGGGTTGAAAGATGCTAATGATATACCAACAACTCCGGTCCATAAAATTTGGAAAAAGGACTATTACTAGAGAAAACCTCCCTGGAGACTAACAGCTATGAAAATTTTTTTCTCTGCTTTAGACGTGCCATTCTTGAACGAAACGTTTATTTGATTCAACCCGAAGTCAATAACATCAGTGAAGCATAATTTCAGGACTGTGGGTCTTTTCTCTGATTTGTACTTGAGAAAGTTGCACTGCCCAGGGGGTAGTTCTGTTCCTACGATCCGTATCCTGGTGAATCGGTAAAATAAAGGCCTGCTACCTCCCACCAGGGGGAATCCAAACCCTCCTGAGGTGGTAGGTGTGCCGCAAACTCTAACTCAAGCCTGTAACCTTCTGAAATTCCTTTCCGTTCTTAGAGATGGCACTTAATCATTTTCTCTAATTTTTCGTTCTCACTTGTCCACACCAGGGCAGGCCACACTGATATGGCTCATACCACTTATTTGGTGTGCACTGAGCATCTAACGATACCACAGGCCCGTTCTGGGAGGGGTGCGTAATGAGATTTCATCTACTGTTTCTTTCCTTTGAGACTGGCTGGTCTGGCTATTGACATACTGTGGTAACTAGTCACTAAAACACTTCCTGTATCCCGTTATACTCGTAAGTTAAAGAAAACTGAATGGTAGACAGATCTCAGCCTTTAAGGCCAAAGAAATGAATGGAAATAATTCTCTTTGTTGTCTGTCATCTAAGAAGAAGCAGGTTTACTTCGCGTGAACTCACTGAGAAAGACTCATACTGTTGTTATTGTAGGTCTTGGTCTGTGCTTCCTCTTATTCACCGTGCAGTTCAGGAACAAAAACTTGGATACATGATGCGATGATTAAATAACACTGAGGATGACGGTTTGGTTACTTTTATAAAACAATCTGGCAAAGACGATGAATGAGGGTTCGCACTTGAGGCCTCTTTTCACAGTGGACACCAGGGGGCGACACTTACGCAGGCATATCTCAGAGATCATGTGGGTTTGGTTCCAGACCCCTGCAGTAAAGTGAATAGGGCAGTAAAGCAAGTCGAATGAATATTTTGGTCTCCAGTGCATGTAAAAGTTATGCTTACACTAAACTGTAGTCTATTAAGAACACAATAGCATTGTGTATTTAAAAAAAAAAAAACAAAATGTATATACCTTATGTAAAAAAAAAAAACCTTACTGCTAAAAAATGCTAACCATCATCCAAGCTTCCGGCAAGCTGTTAATCACTTGATCGCAGATCACCATAACAGATACAATCATGAAAAAGTTTGGAATATTGCAACAATTACCAGAATGTGACACAGACACGGGAACAAATGCTGTTGGAAAAATGGCACCAGTTGACTTCCTCAATGCAAGGTTGCTACAAACCTTCAGTTTGTAAACAAAACAAAACAAAACACTATCTACGAAGTGCAATAAAACAAGGTGTGCCTGTATTTAGAGATTTCAACATTTAGCAGAGAAGTGACATCTGCCTCCAGATGTGGCCTCCAGAAGTAGGATGCCTTCATGAGGGACATTGGTTTTTATGTTTGAAACACTTTTCTTCACTTTACCTCCCAAGTGTCGTTTATTCATCCTTCATGACACAACTCAAAGACTTCAGCCTCTGAGGAACCATAACTAACTTCCCTGTCCAAGTTAACTGCCTCTGTCTGTCCTGCCATTGACTTTGAATACAACTGTGTTGTAGAAACCCTATTGTCTACTGTTGCAAGCCTCTGTAAGCCCCACCCATGACTTGCCAAAGCGTCTGGCATCTACTTATTGCTTCCTTCATACTTGGTGGTAAATACACATCACTGTGAGAGACTGCTGAGCCTATTACCATTATTTCCCCTCTTACTTCTACAATCCCTGCAAAGCCAATAACTTTAAAATACTGATAAGATATCACTGCCCGTAACATTACTTGGCTGCCCACTGTTGACCCGAAACATCTTTTTGGTAAGTTAACTCCTTCAATGCCAAATTAACACAGTTTCTAGTGACCAATCTCCTTTCCAGTAATAGCCACAGCCCTGCGTTGGCATCTTTTTTTATTTTCCGGAGGAAAGACACGGAAGCCATGGGTGTCTCATGGCTTCTCCATTCGCAATCCCTTAGTCCTTCCCTACTGTTGGCAAAGACGCCCTTAAGGCCTTGGGAGCGTGCTGAAATTCTGTTGGCCTCCTGGGGGGATTAGCATTCTTCCTTGCCACGAGATGTGTGCAGGAAGTCCTTAATACGGTGTAAAAGTGAACCAGGTTGTTCTAAAAAAAAAATAAATATGTCACTTAAAAGAAAGTACACAGGGGAGGAGAAGAGGGAGAGCCGTTGATCAGTGGGTATAGTTTCAGTTCTGCAAGATGAGTAAGTCCTAGACATGCACTGAACAGCATTGTGCCTACAGACGACCATACCGCAAGGTACATTTAAAAATCTATTTAAAGAGTAGATCTCATGTTAAGGGTCTTACCATACAATAAAGAAAAAGAAGAAGGAGAGAGGGGAGAAAATGTGGACTGTTTCTTCCTCTGTTTTAAATCACTTACGGTTTGATCCTCCACACGCGGAAAGCACAGTTCCACTAATGACTGTAATGAACAGAGTACGTATCTCCAGACACTAGGAGCTCCTCAGAGGTCATGATTTTTTTCCTTGTGTTTTTAGAAACCAGCCACACAGACCATTAGAAAGCACAGCAACCATGCATGAAAAGCTAATCAGTGTGTGTGTGTGTGTGTGTGCGCGTGCATGTGTGCGTGTGTGACCTGAGTGATCCCAGTGCTTTATTACAAATGATAGGACATAACTTTTGTGGCTTCAGGAAACTCACCACGCTGAAGCCACCCTGAGGAAGGTTTTCACAAAAAATTTCATACCATGAATGAAATGCCAAGAGCAACACGTTTGTAAGAGAACAAAATACATCGAGAGACTTAGGCCATCTCTGTTCCTTACAAAACCCGTGTCAGAGGGCTGACTGGTGACCCTTTGGTGGAGTGAGTTCAGTGAAGCAAGTGTCAGCAGTAGATTGCCCTGGGTCAAGAGCAAGTGGGAGAAGAGGAAGGAGAGAAATAAGGTCTTTAGATGATTCTTTCCAGTTGTTTGCCTGGAAGGGAAGGCGAGGGAGAGTGCTGTAGTCATAGAGATTCCAGGGCCGAGGGAGGTTTTATTCTTGTTTGTTTATTTAATACGCGGGAGAAGCTTTTATGCTGCTGAGGAGAAGGAGCCAGGGGAGGGGAGAGGAACCATCCAGAAAGCAAGAGGTTGGAAGCGGCGATCTGATGAAGGGGAAGCTCCCCTTTGCCTCTGACACCAGAGGGGTTGGGGAGGATGTTGAGTAAATATTTAAAAAGGACAATAATACAAATAACACCAAGGTGCTAAGCCAAGAAAAGCCAGATGCTTCTGAATCACTTTAGTAAGTTGGTTTGCTACTTATTCATTCATTTTTATTCGTCTGCTCATGCTGACTCAGACACACAGTAAAAGAGGCACATGTTAAGAAAATACATGGAAAACTGACAGTCGGCAGAACTCTAACCTACATAGATTGCCATTTGGGGGGGGGGGGCATCTCTATCTGGCTCTTGGATACCCTGAGATGGAAAGCGGTGAGAAGTAGCATCGGGCAGGCGGTGGGGGTGACGAGAGGAATTGCAACAGGGGAGTGTGTTCATGAGTCCCCAGGAGTTCTGAGAGTGCGGAACTTCACAGCTTTTGGAATCCGCATTGGGGAAAACACAGACAGGAGACAGCTGGAGCGACATGTGCTTGTTTACAGAATGTTGACCATGTCCCATGCCTGCACGCTCACATCCTGCTCACCCTTCTGGAGTCCCTTTGGGTTCTTCGCTCTCTTTTGGACACCCGTCTTCCCTCTGGGAATCTGTCTTCCGATCTAATCCTCCCTGTGGCTATGGACTACGCGGCACGTCTACAGATGACTCTCTTTCCCGCTTCTCCTTGGTCCTCCTTGGCTTGCTGGAAGCTCTGGGCTTCAAGTCTTAGGCTCACTGTTCCTGAGAGCAGCCGCCTGTGGCATCAGGCACTGGGTCGCATGGAAAATCCCAACACAGGCTGCTCTCTGACCCCGTCCTCCATCAGCAGGTGCGTGTGAGCTGTGCTGGTGCTTGTGTTCCCGTTGCACATGGGCAGTAATGTAATGAAAAAGGAGGCAGCAGGGATAAATGGTGCAGCGATTAAAAGCGGTAGGACCGTTGCAAGGCAGAGCTGATTCAGAAACAAAGCCCAAAGGCAATGTTGGATTAGTGGGGAGCAAAATATCTAGAAGGAAGTGTGGACCTAGGCATTTGAGGGATGGAGGAGATTTCGAAGCTAGAGGTGAGGTTTTAGGGACCCCAGCTATAGGGCAGACCAAGTTCATGGGTGGTCCTATGAACACTGAGGTGGAACTCCCCTTCCCTTCCCTTCCTTCCCCTCCCCTCCCCTCCCCTGCCCTCCACTTCCCTTCCCTCCCCTCCCTTCCCCTCCTTTTCTCTTCTCTTCCTTCCCTTTCCCCCCAGATCCGAAGTCAGTGTGGCCAGTGAAGCTTCAGATCCCGTTTTGTCCCTCGCTCCAGCTTCTCTCCAGGAGTGCATGCTGATCTTAATCTGCTTCTGCCTGCTGCACCCCATCCCGTGCTGGAAAGTCGCCTCCATACCTCCCCTGATGTCTGGGGCCTGCAACCCCTCCCATCCTGAAATGAAATGCAAGCCAACCGACCTCCGTGCAGAGCCAACTTTGAAAGCTGCTCAGTGCTGCTTATTTTTGTGTTGTTCACTTCGGATCCCTTGACTCTCAGCCCCACTCACACTGCTAACTGACACCCTGATGCCCAACCCTTGAGTAATTAATTTCGCACGGCTTGGCTTATTTGAGTTTCACAGCAACCATATACGTTAGAAAATATTACCCAAATGACCATGTACCCCATTTTGTCTGAGCATGGTCCCTGTTTATGACCGTAGTCTTAGCATAATTAGTAGTAACACCCCCTTTTGCTTTCAAAGGACCCTGATTTGGACAGTGGGTTATATGATCACCCTAACTAATGCTACACTTTCTTTCCTCGGTTTATACAAAAGACACGGAGAAGTTAGATCCCTTCTCCATTGTCACACGGCTGATGCATGGCTGAGCCAGGACTGGGACACAGGTGTCAAACCGTGCTGTGCCAGCATGCAAATCACTGCATCTAGATTTATGTTTACTAGTCCCTTGGAAGTTTTAATGGATGCCTGACCTTTAAGGATTCATTTCTACTACTAATTTAGTTCTGATATTTCTGATATATTTCAGTAGCTTATCCTCTCTCACCCCTTCCCCACCCCCAGTGGCCATCAGGTCCTACTGTGCCTGATTGGAGACCAGACAGAGGGTGAACTTTCACCACATGGGGCTGTAATAGAGAGGGAGGTGAGGTGCTGGCTTAAGTGGATAAGAGAAATTTATTTTTAGAAATGGAAGATGTGGGGGTGCCTGGGTGGCTCAGTCAGTTAAGCGTCCGACTTCGGCTCAGGTCATGATCTCACGGTCCGTGAGTTCGAGCCCCGCGTCGGGCTCTGTGCTGACAGCTCAGAGCCTGGAGCCCGTTTCAGATTTTCCGTCTCCCTCTCTCTGTGCCCCTCCCCTGTTCATGCTCTGTCTCTCTGTCTCAAAAATAAATAAACGTTAAAAAAAAAATAAAAAAAAAAAGAAATGGAAGATGTGGGCAGTTAGGTGCAAAAGACTTGCACAGGATTTTTATAAAAAAAAAAAAAAATAGTTAAGCCAAGCCATGGCCTACCCCTCTTACTTTGGACAACCTACCAGTTGATTCAAATTATCCCATGATCGATTCCAGCAAAGCAAATGGTATTGATTATGCAACAGGCTGAAATGCCTCGGACCAACTATGCCAGGTACAAGTCTATCTAGTATATCAACAGACTTGGTTGTTGTAAAAATTGAGGTTGGGAGAATCAATAGTGTCCTTTTCGTGCTAAAGCAAGTTTAGGGCCAAGAGTGTCAGCAACACGTGTTTTAAAACCTTCAAGCTGATGCAACACCTTGTTCTCAAAAAAAAAAAAAAAAAAAAAAAAAACAAACAAGAAAACCAAACAACACAAAAAAGTCCGAAATGTAGCCATGGTTACTTTTCACGTCTCGAAAACAGTGAATCTACGGACATTCACGGTGAGCCACGCTTTCATCATCAATGTATCAATATGCACGTCCTCTCATAACTAAAAGTAGCATGAAAACACTCCCCACCGATTGCACACCGTCTTGTCCAGAGTTTGTCGAAAGTGTGCAGATCAGTCTTTAAATAGAAATAGGTAGTAATCTGAAGCCATGGCTGTATATCCATGCCAGGGGATCTCGCCTTGTAGCAGCGGTCCAAAACAGCAGTTGACATAGGAGATGGGCGCTTTTTTAAAAAGTTTGTATTGCAATTCCAGCTGGTTAACATACAGCGTCTTATTAGTTTCGGGTGTACAATGTAGTGATTCAACACTTCCGTATAACACCCAAGGTTCATCACAACAAGTGCCTGCCTTATTCCCCATCCCCCCACCTACCTCCCTTCTGGTTAACTATCAGTTTGTTCTCCATGGTTAAGAGTCTGTCTGGGTTGCCTCTCTCTCTCTCTCTCTCTCTCTCTCTCTCTTTCATTCCCCCTCTTGCTTGTTTGCTTCGCTTCCTAAATTCCACATATGAGTGAAATCATATGGTATTTGTCCTGCTCTGACTTATTTTGCTTAGTGTAATACTTTTTAGTTCCATCCATATCATTGCAAATGGCAAGACTTCATTCATTTTGATGGCTGAGTAATATTCCATTGTGTGGAGGTACACAGATACATGTGTGTGTATTTTACATCTTCTTTCTTCATTCATCAGTCAGTGGATACTTGGATTACTTCCATATTTTGGCTGTTGTAGATAATGCTGCTATAAACATCAGGGTGCAAATATTCCTTTGAATTAGTATTTTTGTATTCTTCACTTAAATACCTAGTAGTGCCTATGTACTTTTAGGTGTATTGCCTCACTTAATTCTGACAGCAGTCCTCTGTGGTGCATTTGAAGTCAGGGGATTAAGTAACTTGCTAAAGATCATCAAGCTAGTAAGAGACAGACCTGACTCAAAACCAGGCTCAAGAGTTGGCTAGTCATAAATGAGTATATGCACTGCCTCGGATGATCAGGTTAAACTTGATTATAAGGCTTTTATCATCATTAGCTCCTACAAAGGCAGCCGTAATATAAATTGATGAGCACTTCTTTTAAAAATAAATTTTATAGTGGCGCCTGGATGGCTCAGTCGGTTAAGCATCTGACTCTTGGTTTTGGCTCCTGTCTTGATCTCGCAGTTCCTTGGATTGAGCCCCCCATCGAGCTCTGTGCTGACCATGCAGAGCTTTCTTGGGATTCTCTTTCTGCCCCTCTCTTGCTCACGCGTGTGCACGGGCTCGCTCTCTCTCTCTCTCTCTCTTTCGAAATCAATAAACTTTAATAAGTAAATAAGTAAATTTTATATAGTAAATGAATTATAAAGTGATCTGAAATGTCAGTATCCTTATTCACAGATTACAGTAGTAATCACTTGTACTTTAAAAGCCAAAGTATGTTCATAGGAAATTCCTTCCTTTCATCCCCCTGTTGGGTGGGAATTAGACCTTTATTTATTTTTTAAATTAAATTAAATTAAATTTATTTTTAATTTGCATCCAAGTTAGTTAGCATCTAGTGCAACACTGATTTCAGGGGTAGATTCCTTAATGCCCCTTACCCATTTAGCCCATCCCCCCCTCCCACAATCCCTCCAGGAACCCTCTGTTTGTTCTCCATATTTAAGAATTAGACCTTTATTAAGATTACACTAAGGGGCGCCTGGGTGGCTTAGTTGGTTAAGCATCTGACTTTTGATTTTGGCTCAGGGCATGATCCCAGGATTGTGGGATTGAGCCCCATGTCTGGCTCCACGCTGAGTGTGGAATCTGCTTAAGATTTTCTCTCTCCCTCGCCCTCTGCTCCTCCCCCACTCTCTGTCTCTCAAAAAAACAAAACAAAACAAAAACCCACCTGACCACACCAATATTTCTAAATATCTAAGGGCACATGAAGTTGAATTTGGGGAATTTCATGTGCGGCCAGGTTTAAGAACTTATCAAAGGAGAGGCAATACCAACACGATGGCTGGGATCTCAGCCCATGTAATCCGGCAGCCCTGAGAAAAATCTCCATGCAGGAGCAGCTTTGTGACCAGAAGCTCAGCCCGGTAGCTGGGCTACTTCCTGCTCCGGGTAAGGAACCAGTCTAGACTGGCAGGAAGACGGCCACAGGCTGATGGGACGTTAGTAGCCTGTCCTTTGGTGAAGGGCAGGGCTCGGGTGTCCTTGTTGTGTGGGGGTCAGAGTGGGGTAAGGGGAGGGAGGGTTATGTTCTGTAGTCAGAATTCAGCTCCTTTCCTCATGAAATATGAGTTCCCCTCCTGTCCCTTTCTGCTCTTAAATAGAAAACAGGATGACAATACTTTGCCTAAAGGGTAAACATGAACATCCTGTATTCTGTCTCACATTCTTCTGTTCTAAAATGCTGGGAGCTCAGAGATTTCTTTTTCTAAAGGAGGTTTTCTGTCTTTCCGTGACTGCTAATGCCACCCAGCAGTGAAAGGGACATTTGGCTCTCTTGGTATATAACCGTCAACTATGGAAGTCCCTGCATTGAGCTTATCAATAATAGAGCTTTTCTATTTATTGGGGCCTTCCTATGTCCCAGGAAGAGTGTTCAGTGTTTTGTTCATATTATTTCATTTATCCCACCATTGTATAAGGTAGGAATAAATTCCTATCATCTGCTTTCACTGAAATGGAAACAAAGCCCAAAAGGTCATTTGCTGGGGTGCCTGAGTGGCTCTGACTTTGGCTCAGGTCATGATCTCGTGGTCTGTGAGTTCAAGCCCCGCGTCGGGCTCTGTGCTGACAGCTCAGAGCCTGGAGCCTGCTTCCGATTCCGCGTCTCCTTCTCTCTCTGCCCCTCTCCTACTCGCACTCTGTCTCTCTCTCTCTCTCTCAAAAGTAAATAAACATTAGAAAAAAATTTTTTTAAAAAAAGCTCATTTGCTCTGGGTCACAAATCCAGGTAATGGCAAATTCGGGTCTGTGGCACAGCAGAATGATCATACCTGCGAAGAAATACCAAAGGACCCTGTTGTTACCTTCCCATCAATCTGCTCCTGCTCCAGAAAGCCTTGCTTTGTACCCAGTAGAGCTCACTGGGGTGACGATTCTGTCAATCGGCTGGACCAGGGCAGGGAGCCTACAGGTTAAAGTCCTCCTGGCTTCTTTGGCAATGACTTGATCTCCAGGGAAAGGAAATGCATTTGGCTGAACTTCCTTCTACTGCCTCATTTCTAATATTTTCTTTGTCCTTCTAGCTCTTCAGAGCACTCCTACCTCTTTTTCAGCACTGCTTAGGATGTCCAGTATAGCCTTTAAAAAACACTGGTCAGGGGGAATGTGGTATATATCAGCAACAAGTCTTCCTGTCTCCCCCTCCATTCCGAAGTCCAGACATCAGTTATTCTTCTCTCTGAATCTTGTGGGTAGATAAAGCTGTTGGACCCTAGACCTAGAAGGAGACTGGGATCGTCCATTCTAACTCTCTAATTTTATGGACAGGTACACTCAGATCCACAGTGAGAGAGGTGATCAGATTTGCCTGGAGTCACAATTAGCATCAGAGCACCGACTCCAGCCACTGCTTCCCCCTCTCCCCCCAAATGGGGCTGGAATGTGGATTATACTCTTGCTGAACCACAGTGCCTTGTTCATCTGTCGGGAGCAGAGACGGGAGATAAGAGGAACGCAGACTTGAAGAATCCACATCCTGCAGTTTAGGGTTTAAATAAAAGCTGAACATTATCTTATCAAGTTAATCCTTTGACTATAGCCCTGCTCCTCCTACTCCTGCTGGGTTTAAACCTTGCTTTGTCCTCCTTTCTTTCAAAACTCTGAGCTGGGTGCTTTGTAGCGACCCTAAAATGATATGTTGGGCCATTCCCCGGGGTCCTGGCAAAGATTGTAGAATTGAGATTCGCTCAGGTTGACAGAGCCCTTTTCATCCTTCCAACTGACTTGGGAGGCACGTTTGCAAATGACTTAAAACACTGCCATTTTCATGTTTGGAGAGCACTTCGTGATTATTGTAAACTAGATTTAACTTGGAATGCTTAGGGTGTGGGTGGCTAATTCCTGCCACAATTCAAAGGGGAAAAAATGAGCATAGAAAATAAAAGAGAACAAGTACTGAATGTACAGTTAATGGCTCATTTATTCAGCCTCAGCTGAGACTATTTTTCATACAGTTAACTTCTGAAGGGAACTTAGTTTACCCCGTTTAATCAGAAACTTGTAAAAATGGAAAGTGGTCAGTAGAAGCGTCCCTGAAATATTTCACAGGTTCCTCTTCTGTCTGAAACGGTGGCCACTGGACATAATTTGATGTTTCCTTGAGGCACCAGCACCATGCCTGTGATCACTCATTATTGTCTGAGTGTGAACACCGTGCAACTTACATCCTTTATGGTATTATGGCCGCCAACATGGTTTGCCCCAGATATTGTGGACATTGGTTTCTTCTCTTTCGTTTTGTCAGACTGTCTTTCATGAGTCCCTCCCTTCCTTTTGTGGGGGCTCATACCTTCAAGTTAATCTGGCCCAACCATCAACCCAAGACTCCTTGGCTGATAAAAAAGAGCCAATAAGGGGCGCCTGGGTGGCTCAGTCAGTTAAGCGTCCGACTTCGGCTCAGGTCACGATCTCACGGTTCGTGGGTTCGAGTCCCGTGTCAGGCTCTGTGCTGACAGCTCAGAGCCTGGAGCCCGTTTCAGATTCTCTGTCTCCCTCTCTCTCTGCCCCTCCCCTACTCATGCTCTGTCTCTCTCTGTCTCTCAAAAATAAATAAACATTAAAAAAAATAAAAACATAAAAAGAAGAGCCAATGATACTTCCTGTCTCACCTCTCTCTTGACCTTGCCATTTCGTTCTAGCACCAAGGCTCTCTTCTCTGTTTCAGTTACTTTGTTTACATGTGACTGTGTTAACCTTAAGCCTTGATTTGTGGGACTGTTACTTACCCTCTTTGGCACTTTCTTAGAATAACAATGATAATGAACATAATAGTTGTATCAGTAATAGTGGCAAAAGAATGATGAAATGCCATTTATGCCGGTATTTTATACATAGTGTCTTTTGTGATAATAACTTTGCAGAAGAGGTCATCTTACTCCCATTGTACAGTCGAGAAGACAAAGGCTCAGACAATTCAGACTCCGTCCTCGTAGCTCCAGAGCTCATGTTCTTTGCTCTGAATCACTTTCTAGAAACCAGACTAGAATAACGTGCCCTCATTCCTGTCCCGGATACAAGCCCCCCACCCCATCTGGTGACTGACACTTGGTGGGCCGATTTAAAGGCTGAGTCTATCACAGTCCTTTGGAGAAGTCAGACAGCTATGTGTACTCCTGACTTCAGCAGGGGCATCCTTCCAGCTCTAAGTGGCTACTCCCTATTCCCACTGGGCCAGGGCAGGTCCGAATTATATTGCTTCTGGTCAAAGGCCACCGCAAGTTTTGTTCAGCAATCTCTCTAGAATCCTGCGTAACGTGGTTGTACGTGGTGAATGTATGAAGAGCCCTTCGCCAAGCTGCTCCCATAAGCATCGTGGATTAATGAATTGGGTGCATCTCTTTCTGGCTCTGCGAGTCTTTTGTTGTTGCTTCTCCGGAATTGGCTGTGATGAGGAAAGTTAAGGTTGTAAAATGAATGGCCTCTGAGTAAGTG
This sequence comes from Herpailurus yagouaroundi, assembly GCF_014898765.1. Lineage (NCBI taxonomy): Eukaryota > Metazoa > Chordata > Mammalia > Carnivora > Felidae > Herpailurus > Herpailurus yagouaroundi. The sequence goes on from NW_024412433.1 coordinate 13,638,654, forward strand.
AGGTATTATTCTATTATTTCAAAGCTGTTTACTCATGGGAGAGGACACAGAAGGGGTTATGGAAATTGTCTCAAGTTACCATGGGAGCTAACTTCAAAGCACAGAGGAGGCATACACAACACCCCCGTTCCTCCATCACCCAGAGAACATTGTGTGTCCCTGAGCAAGAAAGCATCAAGAGATTTTTTTTTTAAATATGATTTGTAGAAAGGGGGGGAAAAAACAAGCAACGTCTGTAAACCTTTTATTTTCTACTGATAACTGACGTGTACCAAATACTCACCATGTGTCTCTTACTGTGCAAGCACTGACATGAACATTAGATCCTCATGAACACTCATCCATTCAACAGATGAGAAAACCGAGGCTTATCATTTTGCCTGAAGTCACAAAGGTAGTAAGTGTCGCAACGGGGATCTGAACTTGGCAGGCTGCTCCCTGAGCCTCTGCCTAACTGCTGCACTATTACGGCCTTCTCTTGAAGATTAGAACAGTTTATTCTGACCCAAGAAGAGTTCAGTCAAACATAGAAGCCCGCAAAATGTCAGGTATGATATTAATGGGACATTGAAATTATGCACGCAGTCTGCAGAAAGCTGCTGATGGGGAAGCTACCTTAGCACTGAAGGATAATTTTCTGACGCATCCAAATGTACCCACAACAGAGCAATCTGCTTTGAGCAGCACCTGTGCCAAAGTTAGGAAAGTGAGGGTGAAGAAGGGCTTGGCAACAGCACCTGGGTTTTTTAAGTGGAAGAACGGCGCGCTTGTTTCCAAAGTGATTAATTGTACAATTCAATAAATGTCAGCAGGTGGGAAGGATGCCTATAAAGAGGAGGCCAGTATAACTAAGTGGAAATGAAGAGACAGACGCTGAAAGAAGAGAACCCTGCAAATCACGGATGTGGGAAAAACAGGTCATGAGTTACCACTGAAATAGACTTGGGCCCCAAGCTCTTGAGTAGAAGGAGCACCAGGAGAGCAGAGGTACAAGCGGATAAAGGGCAGCTGGGCTCAGGGAGAATCACATCCTTGGCTTGTGTTTTCCACTTTTCAGCTAAGAAAGCACCGATTAACTCCCTACTGGCCATTTGAGTTCCTATATTTAATGGGGCTTACCCATCTGGAAATGATAGAAGTTAAGAGAGTCTCACTGACCCCTGCCCTGGAAAATGGTCAAATCCGTGACCTGGTTTTCCTCAGTTTGGGTGGGGGTACATCTGTACTTTAGTCTGGCGGGCGTGGGGAGGTCTCCTCCTTTGGGGTCATTTTCACTTGGGAACAATTGGTGAGCCTCTGGAAAATTTACAGAGAAGCCCAACAGGACTCGGACCTTGATGATGATGATGAGGAGGAGGAGGAGGAGGAGGAGGAGGAGGAGGAGGGGGAAGTGGGGGGAGTCGATTTTTATCACCTGTTGATTGATTCACTCCTTCCACGAGTCCCCGAGTTCCCATGTAAAGGGTATACTACAGCCTACGTACCACATGGGGCTTTCTGTCCCCTGCCTTGGCCTCTGGGCTCTTTCCACGACTCGCACAGATTACCCCTGGTGGTGGGGAAGGTGCAGCAGAGATGTGAAGCAGGCGTACTCCCACCAGCTTGTCAGTCACCCCCAATTCTCACCGCTAGCCCAGAACACCGGCTTCTTGGTGCCACCACAGTGACGCCTCCACGCGGTCGGCCTCCAACGGACTTGAGAATGAGCAGCAACCGCCTTCCTCTTTGACACGTTCTGGCACAAAGGATATGCTGGGGTGATGGCTTCACTCTTGTTGGACCTAAAGTAGCACTTTCTGGGGGGACATCGCGATGCTAACCAGTACCTTCTGTCGCGTAAGGGCAGATGTTGTACCAAGACATTACAGAGGGACCCAGTCATTTTTCTGTATCCCAGCTGTAGGCTCCTACGGCCAATTTGGATAGATGAGTCATTTCTGCCAATGAACACTATACACAGTAAATACATTTTAAAATTTTTATCAAATCCATTACATATAAAATGTTTCTCCCCTCCCTCTCTTTCTCTCTCTCTGTAAAAAACAAGGGAGGGGCGTCCGTGCGGCTCAGTAAGTTAAGCATCCCACTCTTGATTTGGGCTCAGGTCATGATCCCAAGATTGTGGGATCAAGCCCCTCATTGGGCTCTGCATTGAACATGGAGCCTGCTTGGGATTCTGTCTCTCTTCCTCTGTCCCTCTCCCCTGTTCAGCTCTCTCTCTCTCCTCTTTCTCAAAAAAAAAAAAAAAAAAAAAAAGTTTTAAATTCCCATCAAAATGCAATGCAAAGTATCACCCCAAAACAATCTTTTAAAACTGCTAGCTACTTTCTAAAAGTGTCATCCAAAGAAGCATCACACATTTTCCTGTGAAAGCGTAACAGTTCTTGAAGCGGATTTTCCAGGGTTGCCTCACTATACCCTGCTGTGTGCTAAAGATTTTTCTGTTTTTGTCCACCTTTGGAAGACACAAGTGTTACTGGGGGCAGATGTGACATTTGGATTGGTTAAAAGTTCAGGCTCCAGGGGCGCCTGGGTGGCGCAGTCGGTTAAGCGTCCGACTTCAGCCAGGTTACGATCTCGCGGTCCGTGAGTTCGAGCTCCGCATCAGGCTCTGGGCTGATGGCTCAGAGCCTGGAGCCTGTTTCCGATTCTGTGTCTCCCTCTCTCTCTGCCCCTCCCCCGTTCATGCTCTGTCTCTCTCTGTCCCAAAAATAAATAAAACGTTGAAAAAAAAAATTAAAAAAAAAAAATTAAAAAAAAAAAAAAAAAAGTTTAGGCTCTGGAGCCAGACTGGCTACCTTCAAGTTCTAGTTCTGCCCCTCACTAGCTGTGAGTCGATGAGCAAGTCACTTAACTTTTCTGTGCCCCAGTTTCCTCAGCCGTAACATGGGGATGATGAGAGCCCTGCCTTGTAGAGTGAGGGGTAAATAAAACAATACACCTAAATAGTATTTAGAACCCTGCCTGGCCCATAATAAATGCTATGGAAGGGCTTGCTTTATGATTAGTATCATTAGCGTCGTAATTATTACTCACTTCATGGTAGGCACCGGGCATAGAGTGAACCACGTAAGCTCAGTCCCGGTTCTTATGGACAGGGGAAGTTGTCACATAAAAATTAAATCCGTCAGAATGTAAGCTCAGCTTGTGTGTTAGGAAAGCCTCCCCCGGGGTGCAGTGGTAAGGAGTGAGGTTCAGGGCTGTGAGGCGAGGCCGGCCCGGGGAGGCTTCTCCCAAGGCAGTGGCACGTTTAAGCTGAGCCCGGAGGCCGAGAGGGAGAAGACCAAGCCTATGGGTCAGGCTCTGTATTGCTCCAGTAAGTGGAAGTGTAAAGGATTATCTTCATTTCACAGTGGATACCTATGGAGGCCCAGAGAGGTTAAGCACCTTGCTCAAAAGCACACAGCTTATACAGGGCAGAGGCTGGATGGCAGTAGAAGCCTGACTCCAAAGCTCATCGCGGGCCTTTCCGCGGCACTCCGTTGGCTGCCTCTCCCACCGAGCTGCCCCCAGGATGACGGTTAGGCTGGAAGCATGTCGCTCACTATGAACGCTGTTAACCCAAATACGAACAATTAACCCAGATATGAAAAGAGATCGACTTCGGGGCGCCTGGGGGCTCAGTCGGTTCATCTCAGGTCACGATCTCATGGTTGGTGAGTCTGAGCCCCACGTCGGGCTCCCTGCTGTCAGTGCAGAGCCTGCTTCGGATCCTCTGTCGTCCTCTCTCTCTGCCCCCATCTCCCCGACATGCGCGCTCTCTCTCTCCCTCCCTCTCTCAAAAATGAATACATATTTTTTGAAAAGGGGGGGGGGACCTGCTTCGTTTGGGTGGCCACAGTGCCCTACCTTCTGGCTCTGGGGGGCAGGGGAGGAAGATGATTTAAGGTCCCCTGCTTCACTCCATCAGACAGACCACTGACGGATGAGCTTTTAGGTAACGTGGATATCATTTGCATTCTTTATTTCAGGGTGTGTGGACCAGGCAGGCAGACTGAAGGCAAGCCCGCCTCCACCTGCCAAGGCCAATGTAATGAGGGCGTTTCTCAGAAGTGCTGACGCCTATGCTGGGTGTTCTGGGAACATGTGCCTTCTTCAGAGGGCTGCGGTCCGGTGCTCCAGTGTTTTGTCTGGGCTGGGCATGGGCGGGACAGGGATCCACTACTCCTCACTCACATCCAGTGCCTACTTCCTCCAGCTCAGAGCCCCTCTTGGGTTTTGCCGAGAACATTAGCCTCTCTTCCCGTGGCATCCTTCTGCTGTGTGAGTTGTTGCTAGTCCTTCATCTTTGATTATTGATCAATATGATCCCATTCACTTTGAATCTTTCAGAAATACTTCCAGAAAACTCTCCTCTACTGAAAGTGTCCCCCTGTCCCCTGCCTTTTTCTCACTCTTGTAATCAATATCCTCCCTCTCATACTGCTTTGTTGACATTTCACTTGGATTTGGGGAAGAAGGGAAGGACATAAACATACTTCCTCCACCATCTTGAATTTGAAGTCAGGCCATCCGGACTCGAAATATGGTGGAAACCATGTTCTGCTGGCCTGGGCCAGGCAAGTCCAGTGAGAAGCAGGTTCCCAAGTGGCTTCTGAACCTTTGTGTCTGGATGCAGGCATAAAGGTGGAGTTACTATAACTCCTCGGGCGAGGAGTTGAGAATCTTTCTCTGGGGAGATGATGATTCATTGGTGGAATATGGTCGTTCCAGGCAAGGCCTTCTGTCAAAATCTCAACCATCCATTTCTTTTCATAAGTGAGTTCTAGTCACGGCCCTGTTCGCCTCTTGAAATAGTGCCCAGCAAGTCGCAGCAGGTTAAACAGAAGGTGAGGTAGTGTCGGGGGCATCCAAGAAGCACGTAAGGATGTTCTTTGTTTCTCAATTAAAGCATTTTCATCTGAGCTCATGTTGGCTTTTATGAGATAACATGTCATGATCAGCAAGAGCTTTCAGTGAACTTGACACAGGAAGATGGCAGAAAACCTCACTCGTTCCAAGTAGATTTATGACTGAGCATGAGGAGACTCAGAGGCCTGGGGGCACATGTACAGGTCTTATGGGTGGAAAAGAACATGCACTTCACCTCCATAGTGCCGAAGCACAGTCCAGTTCAACCTGGTCTGCATCTCAAGATACGTTTAGACATCCAACTCTTGCGTAATTTTTTTTTAAATGTTTTTATTTTATTTTTGAGAGAGAGAGCATGAGGAGGGGAGGTGCAGAGAGAGAGAGAGGGAGACCCAGAATCCATAGCAGGCTCCAGGCTCTGAGCCATCAGCACGGAGTCTGACATGGGGCTCGAACTCACAGACGGTGAGATCATGGCCTGAGCCGAAGTCGGACACTCAACCGACTGAGCCACCCAGGCGCCCCCTCTTGCGTAATTTAACCAAGCTGGGAAAGTCCAGCACTTTCCATAAGCATCATTTAGTTAAGTTAAATATGGATTTTCCTTTCCCATGGTAAAAAGATCTTTGGATGTTTTATTCCAATGGCAGAAACATCCACACCTAGAGTCAAATGATTCTTAGTCCAAAACATTTTAGAAAACAACACTAAAAATGAAATTCATTTGTCCGGACTTTTTAAAGAGATGCGAGCCTAGTGTTCAGGCTTGTTTTGGGGATGTTTTTACTTCTGCGCCTTTGTTTTTTCTTCATTTTGTTTCTGTCTCTCTCTACACACACACACACACACACACACACACACACACACACACACACACTGTTCACTCTCCAAAACTCTTTACGTTTTCTTCCTATATTTGACTTTCTGTCAGGTATCCCTCACCTTCTCCATGATTGTGCCTTTCCTCTTCTTTCCACTTCCTGTCTACACTAAAGCTACTTCTTATCTACACAACACGGCCATCCCTGCTTTGAAGCAAGAAGGCTTTTTACTATACCTGCATTTAAGATTTCATAAGTGCCAAGTGAATGAATACATACATAAAATAACATTATAGGGGCACCTGGGTGGCTCAGTTGGCTAAGTGTCTGACTTCAGCTCAGGTCATGATCCCGCGGTTCGTGAGTTCGAGCCCTGCATCAGGCTCTGTGCTGGCGGCTCAGAGCCTGGAGCCTGCTTCAAATTCTGTGTGTGTGTGTCTCTCTCTGCCCCTTTCCTGATTGCACTATGTCTCTCTCTCTCTCTCTCTCTCTCTCTCTCTCTCTCTCTCTCTCAACAATAAACATTAAAACTATTTATTAAAATAATAACTCAGAATGAAACCTAGTTTCCAACATTTCTTTGGAAAATTTAGTCTTACAAACGTTAGTGACATTATTTCCTCATCTATGACAATAGGTGAAAAACCTTACTTTTATCATTTTACATTTAGTAAACATCTTAGTGAATCGTAAAGTAAAACCTAGCTAGGAGAAGAGGCAGACGAGACCAGAGAGAGTCTCCAAATGTCATTGAGTAGTGAGGCCACGCACAGTTGATGCTTGAAAGCCGAATTAATAATTTGTCTTATTAATACTTCAAATGAAAATAGCAGATACCTGGGAAGGGCTTTTACCTCGTTTTTAAATATTTCCTTTCCTCTGCGTCACATAACATGTATGCGAACTACGAGGAGGGAAAGTGTCCAGTCTCTTCAGGTTGATTTTTATCTCCTCCCCACCCCTAACTTAACTTACTATGTAAAACTTGGGCCTCAGAATCCAACTCCTTTCTGGCAACTTTGCTACACATTTGACACCTTTTCAGAAGAAAACGCTGGGCTAGATGTCTAACCGTGATCCTTGGTTGTTGTCCTCATGGTCTCGTGTCCACTGGGTAACTATAGTGTATATTGAATTCCCAAGAAACTAATTTTCGCAGATTGTCTTTCCTTGATGATGGAAGTTGAAAGAGAAAGCAAGAGAGGGAAGATTGACAGCCCCACAGCAGCCCATCAATAATAGGGGTGAATCCCTCAGAGGCAACAAAGGGGATCAATGAAGACAGGACTCTAATAGCTAGAAAGCATCTCATTTGTTTCCCCAAAGACTTTGACATCTGCCAAAACATCTGACTCCAAAAGCCACCCCAGAGGTGAGCCAGATTGAGAGAGAGGTGCCTAGATGGGAGTCTGGGATGGCGACGTCCTCTTCCCTGCCAAGCCCATGGGGTATGGCAAGGGGTCCCACTCCCATTGCCAGCCAGAGCTGGTGTCGTGATTAAGTGCCTCCAGCGAGCGCCTTGCTGTTCATTCATGAGCAGATGACCAGAACCTAAGGGAACAGCTGGAGAGCGCCTTGTCATGCATGGGAGTGGGTGGGTGGGGTCCCCAAAGAGCCCGGAGGAGCAATCATACTCGAAATGACACCTGCACAATCATGGAAGCCCGAGCCATGCTTTGCCTCCCGTGGACACCATTTACATATACATTTTTTTCTTTTTCTTTTTCTTTTTAATTTTTTAATGTTTGTTTATTTTTGAGAGAGAGGGAGAGAGAGAGAGAGAGAGAGAGAGAGAGCAGGGGAGGGGCAGGGAGAGAGGGAGACACAGAATCGGAAGCAGGCTCCAGGCTCTGAGCTGTCAGCGCGGAGCCCGACGTGGGGCTCGAACTCACGGACCGCGAGATCATTCGACCTGAGCCGAAGCCGGACGCTCAACCGACTGAGCCACTCAGGGGCCCCAAGGTCAGTTTTTTTCAATACATACAAGCCAGATAGGTTAAACTGCAGCCTGTCTTCAGTAAATGCCCCAGTTGTTTGCAGTAAAAATGGTTTAGATTAGCACCCGGGCACTCTGACAAAGGTCTGGAGGGGTTAGGGGACTTGCCAGCACCATTAGCATTTTTTTCTTCTTTTTCCAGCAGCACTAAAATATGTTTGCTCAAAACAGAGGGAGATGAAAAACTACTGGCAGCCCGTACCTCTTAGAAGAAAAAAAAAATGTTTTACTTCTCTGGCAAACGTACCAATTAAATAATGCTGTGTTGTGACAGATTACTGAGCAATTAATGCCTAATTGAGCCGCGTGCTAGACGCTTCTGGGAGAGCAACTTCCCCGGAGCTGGAGTGGCCACACCTTGGAGCAAAACCAACCTGCCTTCACACTTTCTGCAGCACCCTGTGCGCTCAGGAGCCCAGAAACCAAAGAAAACATTTTTCCTTTGAATCCCTGAGAGTTACACTGGAAGGATTAGCTTGACAGAAAAGATCCCGACATTGCAAATCCTCCTGGGGATTTCATACTTTCCTCGTTTGTAAGCAAAATCCATTTGCTGTGAGATATTTTTAGTGCAAGCATCCCTTGTTGTGCTATTCTCTTACAGTGTACCATTAGATCTTGAAGCCATTCCAAGCAGGTCACGTGATTTCTAAGCATCTCTTCGGTCCCCTCCTAAGCGACTAGTCTCGTAGGAGCCAGGGAATACTAGACTCTTAACTACCGAAGACCTCAACGTCCTTCCTGAAGCCTTGAACGCTTATTGATAGGATGTGAAAATGCTTTACAGCTGCTTTTTCTAAGAGGTCACTTGGCAGAGCTCGCCGAGTGACCTCAGTAATAGAGATATTTTCAGCCCCACGAGCCGCCTATGTAAATATAAAAATGTATTAGGCTGCAGAACTGCATGTGTGGGAACAGAACAACCCTACCATTGAAAGGAAATCGCAGGGGGAACACTGGTGTCACTCATGTGGGTTTGGTTAAGGCACGCGTGCTTTTGATAAATCGTTTTGATTCAGAGGCTCCACGTTTCAGATGAGCCCATTTCATGTCTGGAACTTAAGGGCTATAAAAAGTAACACCCCAATCACTTAGTGAGGTGTCTAGCAAGATACCCTTCCCGAAGTGTTTACGCTGAAAAAGAAAGCAATCATTTTCACTCTTTATATGACACTCATTTGCCTTGGGAAAATGTCAGTGTGGAGTTAGATTTCCAGTTGTTTGGTTGAAAGAGAGTTATTTATTCGAGTGTCTGGGTGGAAGCGATGTATTTATTCAGACCTCTGAAACTAGACTCGGAGAGAATCGTTGCAACGAGCAGGAAGCACGTTCTCGAGATGAATTGAGAAATAACTCTCCGGGCGAAACGCTCTAATATTCCTGAGTGCATTCAGTTTCAGTGGATCAAATCTTTCCCATCTCTGCATCCAAGCTATTTGGCGGTGATCAGATGATCAGAGCTCAAGAAAGCGATTGGAGAGTCAGCTGGCTGCAGCTGCAATGTAGGCTGTTTTCAGGGACAAGGAGCCACTGTTTTTCCAACATAGCATCAACGTAGAAGTTATTTTGTAGGCTCCACGATGCAGCTATGGGCTGCACGGCCAGCATTGTTCTGCTTCAGGCTTTCCGTTCTGTGGTCCAGAGGAGCTGTCCACACATTTGTAGACGACGCCAAGAGGAACCATCCCACGAGATTGTGCCTCTGGAGAGCGAGGACGAGATGAGTAGACCCAGAACCCTCATTATCATGGTATGGTACTTGTGGCAAAGGAGCCGGAGTTGATTGAACTGTTATTACAGAACTGAGGTTGCAATTTAGGGTTTGGGCTGTTCGGCTTTAGATAAAGGAGCGTGCGACCTAGGGTTTACTCCTGTGCTTTGCCATGTGGGGGAAAATCTTTCAAAGGATTTCTATCATTCAGAAAGCTGGCTTGCTTTCTCCTAGATCTGCCCCGAAATGCGCAGTTTATCGGTCTATTAGACATGCTCCCCTGCCTCACATTGTGTATGCTGTTACTCACTTTTGTGCAGAGAGAATGAGAAAACTTGCGGAGTCTGGTTTAATTCGGTGGATTTGATTTTGCAACTCTAGTTTGAAAGAAGAGCCCCAAACGCAGTTTCAGATCGCATGCCACCAATCAGGTTGTGTAGCTGTTGGGGGGTTAGATGTCTGCCTTGCAGGTATTTAGACTTTTTATTTCTGACTCTGCAACACAAAGGACTTTAGAAAATGCTTAACTTAGGTGCAAACTCAGAGTGAAGTTTCTGAGGATTTGGTAGGATGCGTGGCATTTTCATTGAAAAGCTGTTTCTGGCACACGTCTGTCTGTGCTTTAGTTACAATAGACAGTGTTACTCCCTTGTTTGTACACCTGTTTTGTCAGGAAGAATAAAGTGGAGGGTGGCATCTTTCCTTACTTGAGGTGCAGTGAGAGATCTGCTTAGTCACTGAAATCCCACATTAGGATGGTGGTAGGCGTGCTAAAGTTTCAAAAATTGGGGAGGCATTGCGTACCCTCAGCACAATCGACTTTTTTCCTCTTAGATTTTAACGTTCAGATCTCAAGGATGTGGTAAATAATGAATGAAAACTACCTGTTACACTAAAAGTTTTGAGATGAAAGTCATTTGGTTTGGCCTGCGGCTCTGAGGGACAGAGTACTGAGCTATACCATTCTATGCCAACTTCTTCCACAAACTGATATTAGGTGTTTAAAAGGCAATGCTGGGGGGGAACCTGGGTGGCTCAGTCGGGGAGGTGTCTGCCTTCAGCTCAGGTCACGATCTCACGGTCTTTGGGTTCAAGCCCCTCATCAGGCTCTGTGCTTGACAACTCAGAGCTTGGAGCCTGCTTTGGATTCTGTGTCCAGATTCTGCTCTCTCTCTCTGCCTTTGCCCTGCTCGCTCATACCTTCTCTCTCTCTCTCTCAAAAATAAATACACACTTAAAAACATTTTTTAAAAATAAAATAAAAAAGCAATACTGTTCTTGAACTGTTGTGCTATGGTTTTCTCTAGGAGGAAATGCCATTTAGGAATAATTTCATACTTATTATTCCCGGAGGTTTTTCACAAATTAGATTTTAAAGGGACTGAGACATTTCCCCCCCCCAAGTTTACCTCTTGTTTATGATGTTAGCATTCTATAGTTATGTGTTCTGCTCATGCCGTCTCTATCATTTAACAGCCTCCCCACCCCCAATTTTACCACTTATACTATAAAATTTAGCAGGTGGAAATTTGCAAAAGAAAAATCAATAACAATGTCTTATTGTTTCAAGGTTTCTATTACTTTATACGATATCATTATGGACATTAAATAGAGTGATGTGGAATTTACTGGTGAAGGAAACAGGGCTTCAGAATGACTGCATATCACACAGCTGCCACATTCCAGAGCCTGAAGTCACATTTAGATCAAGGATTACAAAAGCCAGTATAATTTCCACTCTGTTCCTAACGTCTAGAGGAGATGATGATAAAACTGAGTTTTATGAGAAGACTGATGGAAATCTTGGACCACTCCGGGTAAAATATGCACAGACAGAATCACTGTGCATCCTGAGAGTTTCCTATGGGCCACTCCACATTCATGCATTCAACAGCTATTTATTGGTGGCCCACCATGGGCCAGCCGCTGTTCCAGGCATTTGGAATCCACCTATGAACAAACTCATCAAAGATCCCCGTCCTAAGTTGCCAAGTTTTACGTTGATAGTGTATTTTCCAAGTCTTGTCGTTATGGAAATGCCATATGGGCGTTGTGATGTTTAGTGTACAAATTTAAGTCAATGAAATGATTCTGTATCTTTCAAGATAGTAGTTCAAAAGCTTTAATGTGTTTTAAAGTCACCTAGGAATTGTGTGTGAGTCAATCCTTGGGCGCCTGGACCCAAAGGCTCTATATAAGGTGTGGGGTACAGCCTGGGAATCTGTACTTTTAGTCAACACCTCCAGGTGCTTCGGATGGAAGAGCCCCATGGATGACACCCAGAAACACACAACTCTGGAAACTGATCATCTACACCTCTGTACCTCACGTCCTTCTTTATCCTGATGGGCTAATCATTTTCTCACTCTGGCTCTAAGCTTCTGAACAACGTGATTTTTTTCTCTCTCTCACTTTCCATCACCTTTTAGTCACCAAATTTGCATATTGATACTGTGTGTGTGTGTGTGTGTGTGTGTGTGTGTGTGTGTGTGTGTGTTTGAGAGAGGGGTGGGGAGAAAGGAGAGAGAGAGAGAGAGAGAGAGAGAGAGAGAGAGAGAGAGAGAGAGAAATCACAAACTCTGGTGCCAGAGCCCCTGGGTTGAAATCTTAATTTATCACTTATCAGCTATGTGACCTTCCCCACACTGTTTAACATTTCTATGCCTCTTTTTCTCACCTGTAAGATGAGGATAATAGTGTCATCAATGCAGAGCTGTTGTGAGGGTTTGCTAAAGTAAAACATACGTTAAGCGCTTAGAATCGTGTCTAGATATATTAGAAAGATGTTCAATAAGACGCATGTTCAGTACTGGAAAAAAGTGACATTTGGGGAAAGACCCAGAGGAGGTGAGGGAATGACTCATGCCACTTCTCTGTGGGGAAGTGTCTCAGGTGGAAGAACCAGTCAGGGTGAAAGTCTGTAATATGGGGAAAGGCCCAGGGTGTTTGGGAAAGAGTGAGGAGGCCATTGTGGCCAAGCAAGTCAAAGAGAAAGTAGTAGCAGGTGAGGTCATGGAGGTAATGGGGGACAGATCACAAAGGCCATCATGAAGACGGAGAGAAAGCTTCTCCCAAGAGTAAGGAAGGCATTGGAGGGAGCAGGCACAGAAAGTCAAGAGCCTGAGCTGTGGAGCCAGAATGTCAGGGTTTGAGTCCTGTCTCTGTGTCAGCTGTATGACCATGACAAATGACTTGTCCCCCCTGTGCCTTCATTTTTTTCACTACTAAAACACAGACAGTAATGGCACCTACCGTGTAAAGTTATTGTGAGAATTCAGTAATGCTTGCAAAGAGCTTAGATCAGTGCCTGGGGGACAGAAAGTGCTCTTTTAACGGTAAGCCCACTAACCCGGAGGCCCTGGCGCAGGTGAGTAGCAGGATCCACGGCTGCAGTGGGGCCGGAGCGGAAGCAGGGACACCACCAATCGTCAGGCTTTGCAGTGGTGCCAGCAACAGAGCTGAATGGTAGTTGTCGGGGTTGCGAGAAGTGGATGGATTCGGATGGATTTCAAAGTAGGGCCAGTAGGGCTCGCTTTCAAGTTCAACCTGAAGTGTGAGAGAAGGAGAGGACTCAGGGATGAGTGTGAACGTGCGGTAATTTGGTCTCGGTCCTGGTTTGTTTGTTTTCGTTTAGCCTTAACGAATGAGTTGTCATTCAGGAGGGGAAGACTGTAGGAGAAGGTCTGGCATGACAATCGAAGTTCACCGTAAGACATGTTAAGTTTTTGTTTGTTTTTTTTTTTTTTTCAACGTCTTTATTTATTTTTGGGACAGAGAGAGACAGAGGATGAGCGGGGGAGGGGCAGAGAGAGAGGGAGACACAGAATCGGAAACAGGCTCCAGGCTCCAGGCTCCGAGCCATCAGCCCAGAGCCCGACGCGGGGCTCGAACTCACGGACCGCGAGATCGTGACCTGGCTGAAGTCGGACGCTTAACCGACTGCGCCACCCAGGCGCCCCAAGACATGTTAAGTTTGAAATGTCTGTTAGGTCTATCTATACATGGAGATTTCACACTGGAAATGGGATATACAAGTCTGAGTTCTGAGGAACAGTCTACAGAGTAGATAATAATGTGAGACACAGTGTGGATACCAATGAAATGGTTGACAAGGGAATAAATGATCTCTTTTTCTTGTTTTCTGTATTGAACTCATACTTATTTACTTTCATATATTTTTCTTATCTCACTGGCAGATGGGGGAACCCCATATAGATAGGAACTCTTCATGCCCCAGGAGTGCCCAGCTCAATTCCCTTCATAAAAGCCTAAAAACTGAACATAAGTATTGTCGACCCTTTGAAGTTTTTACGTAATTGGCTGATATGAAAAGCCCCATTGATAAAGTTGCCTACTTAACTTTTCATTGAAATGGTGTAAGTTAAGGATGGAGAAAGCTACTACAATACATACAAGGTGGTGAATGTTCATATTCTTCAGGAGGCTTTGGCCCTCAAGACTTCATTATACCAAAGAATCTTATTCCTGACGTCCAGGCTCTGAATTCATGCCTGGGTAAGCTTTGGGCTGGCATCGACTGTAGTTTGGTTGCGTAGTCCACAGTGGAAAGCCTTGGTAAACATCAAAATAAACCATTGTGGGTCCTTGGCATTTACAACTGTTAATAGAGAACGGTCTATTAAAATGCAGGCAAGCTGGGGCGCCTGGGTGGCTCAGTCCGTTAGGCATCCGACTTCAGCTCAGGTCATGATCTCACAGTTTGTGAGTTCAAGCCCCACGTCGGGCTCTGTGCTGACAGCTCAGAGCCTGGAGCCTCCTTCAGATCCTGTGTCTCCCTCTCTCTCTGCCCCTCCCCCGCTCTCATTCTGTCTCTCTCTCTCCCTCAAAAATAAGTACATGTCAAAAAAAATAAAATGCAGTCAAGTTTAACGGGGCGGCGGGGGGGGAATGAAATTCTTTCAGAGCTCTAATTTCTCTCACTAAAGTTTTTGTTCTGATGGGAGAATTAACAGAAATCTTGTTGTCAACTATTATTTTCAACTTCCTTTATAACATATTTCATTAAAAGGTCTCAGATACTACCTAATTTAATTTATGTCTATCTGCTGCTTTCTGGGGAATGTTTATAATTTCTCATGTTATTTAGAAGCGGGCCTCCATTTTAAGGCCTGTGCCCTCTCCACCCCCACTCCCCTCCCCCCCCCCCTGCCCCCCCCCCCCCCCCGGCCGAAGAGTAACTATCCCTTCATATATATAGGAGGGTAGAGATGACCCAAGAGGAAGTCAAGAAGCAAGTGCCAGGCAGGCTGCTGCCCCCTCTGTCTGGCTGTATAACAGCAGAAAATGGGAATAGCCTAAACTTGTGGTAAGTTAGGGAGGTGAAATCTCTTCTGTGAGTCAAGGACATATGCTTGTAGGTGAACATTTGAGAGCCAGGGTAGGTAAGTTCCTTCCAGGAGGCCTGTATTACCAGTCCCACTTTGGCACTCTAGAAACTCTAGCACACCAGGCCCGGTGCTAGGGTGCACGGGTCAGATCCTGCCTTTGGTCTGTTTTTGTACGGCCTGTGAACTAAGAATGCTTTTCACAATTTTAACATTTTATAAAACAAAACATAAAAGAGAGAAGACTGTGCAGCAGAGACCATCAATGGGCCACAGAGCCTGAAGTATTTACAGTCTTGGCCCTCTACCGGACCAGTACGCTCTGGTGAATGATGTGGGCTCTACCCAAAGGGAAACTCTGCTGGTTTGTACCTTTGACCTACTGCTTTGTATTTGCGTTTCTGCCTAACATACATACAAAGGAACTAGGGTTTTTCCTGGGTGCTTTTTGTTCACCTGAATGCCTGAAAACTGCTGAGAATTGGTGGTGAATTTGAGATTTGGAGTCAGAAGCCCTGTGTCGGCCTCAAGCCTGTCACGTGAGCATCGGTGGGGACACCTGGGTGGCTCAGTGGGTTAAGCATCCGAATTCGGCTCAGGTCATGATCTCATGGCCCATGGGTTCGAACCCCACATCAGGGTCTCCGCTGTCAGCACAGAACCTGCTTCAGATCCTCTGCCCCCCCCCGCACCCCTCCCCCACTCATGCTCTCTCTCAAAAATAAAATAAACCTTGAAAAAAAGAAGCCCATGTGACCTGAACGTGCTGATCCATTGAGCTAGGTTTGTTAAATGGGGAATACTGTCTGGTGGAGGCACCGGAATATTTATTTTTATGGAATTATTTTGTAAACTAGTGAGTGTTGTATAAGGATGGAGTCCTGTAGGTTAGTTGGCTAACTTATAGCTCCAAAGATCCACTGTCGGTCACCATGCCCATGAGAGTTCATTATCCTCTGGGTGACTCACTTAGCGATGAGGCCATTTAAATCAGTGTTTTACTGGGGCTCCTGGGTGGCTCAGTCGGTTAAGCGTCCGACTTCGGCTCAGGTCATGATCTAACCATTCGCGAGTTCGAACCCGGCATAGGACTCTGTGCTGACAGCTTGGAGCCTGGAGCTTGCTTCGGATTCTGCGTCTCCTCTCTCTGTCCCTCCCCCACTTGTGCTCTGTCTCTCTCTGTCCCTCAAAAATAAATAAATGTAAAAAAAAAAAAATTTTTTTTTTTTTTTAAATCAGGGCTTTACTGTATGTGTTCCATATCTTCCCCAAAAGAGTGGTTACAGTGGCCAGGAGAGAGTGGCTGGGTGTGGCCAGAAGAGAGACCTCAACGAGGGTCCTACGATTAAAATCGGGAACAGAGAGGAATATACTATGGGAACTATTTCCAAGGAAATAAAATGATCTGTCTTCTTATTCTATAATAAATATTCTAGTTTAATAAAACTTTATTACCAAAGGGATTTTAACATGACTTTCCAGTTTCATCTTTTTGAATGGATACAGGAGGAAGAAGCAACTTCTAGACATCCTAAATCCTGAATTAATGTTCTTATTTCATTTTAGTGAGGTTGAATCTTGAATATACTAATGTAAGATTTCCCAGGGAAAGGAAGCTTCTGTAATGGAGTGTGATTTTAAATGGTCTGCCACGGATGGTGTAAGCACAGAGGATCTTCAACAGTTATTTTTCCTAGTGAGCTGGTTTTGACCTGAATTCCAAAGGCGTAGAAGATGAACAAATGAATTGAATGGCTCCTCCATGGGTATAAAAATTAATGGAATGTGATCAGAGACTTAGTAATTAGCAACAAGAATCTTTAAGGCAAAGGCTTACTAAATTCAGATTACATCTGTTACCAGCTTGTCCAAATGATTGTGCATCTTTCTAGATCTCCAAATGATAAAGATTTAGAAGTAATAAAGAACAAAGAAAAAATGGACGGAATCTAAAAAGTAATGTTTAAAGGGTAAAGCCACCAACAACGATAAAGAAAAGCCAAAAATCAGGTGTGGTGGGATAAGCAGAAACTTTTCTCCAAAACCAATTAGCAAATTCAACTATATAGAGATCCAGATAGATATAAATATATATCAGAATATAGAGAACTTCATACTTTTAGTAGATGTGAGTGTTTGGGAGAGGCCATAGTTTGAAGATTAAAAGATTAGACTACCAAGGAAGAAAACATCGTTATATGACTAGAAAAAGCATAGACTTAACAAATCAGTAGTAATAAAAAGCCCCTTAACTTTTAAAGATAATCAAATATAAAAAAAAGCCTGGTTATACTTGTTTTTGTTTTTGTTTGTTTCTTTGCTTTCCAGAAGAGTGTATTTAAAGCTTATCCCCAAGTACCAGGCTTCGATATAATGAAATCTTATGAAAACTGAGTAATACAGTTGAGGACAAAATGCATCTTTTGGCACACTGAACAGGAATACGATTTTTTCCCATCCTTCAACAAATTTCATCTGGATTGTTGTTTCGTTCCCTCAGATTTCATTTCCATGGAGCTGATTTACTTAGGGGCTAAAGTTTAGGATTTTGAAATTCATTTCCACTAATCTACTTTATCCCACTGGAATGTAGTTCATTGCTTAAAACCTACAAATTCCATATGCTTATGTAAATCTGTCATCGTTACATGGCCTACACATCAGAAATTCAGTAGACAACTGAGGGCCAACCGTCCCCTGCATCTAATAGTCAGAAACAGCAGCATACAGTTTCTGGCTCCTGCACTCTGGAGCTTAAAGTTTGCTGGTGGAGACAGAAAGAACCGGACAAATGTAAAGTTGTAATCGTAAGAAGTGCTTCAAGCAAAGAGTTCCCTTCCACCTTACAACTGTATCCTTTGAGCATCCAGCCTCCACAAGCCAGTTGGGGAGGGCTTCCCATAAGGAGATAGCGATGGATTGGGGACCTGGAGAGGACAGAGATGCTAAGAAGAGAGAGAGGATGCCATGTGCAGTCCTGACTTTCACTGTGTTGCCAGGGGTTGAGAGCCAGAGTGCATTTGCTTGCTGTGTGATCTCTGGATCAATTATTTAAATTCTGTATGCCTTGGCTTTCCATAGAACGGGAATAAAGAGGGTACCTCTCTCTGTCAGTTTCCTGTGCTTGCTGAAACAGGTGACGGCACACTTAGTAGCTCAAAACAACATACGTTCGTTATCTTACAGTTCTGGAAGTCAGAAATCCAAAATGGGTCTCATAGGGCTAAAACTGGCAGGGCTGCGTGCCTTTCTAAAAGAGCCTCCAGAGGAAGATCTGTTGGGGTTTTTGGTTTATTTTTTGTTTTATTTTGTTTTGCTTTTTGCCTTTTGTATGTGTGTGTGTGCTTTTGTTTTGTTTTGTTTTGTTTTGTTGGCCCTCTTCCATCTTCAAAGCCAACAGCAGTATGCTGTCTTCAGACATCTCTCTGATTCCCACCCCGGACTCTCCTACCTCCCTCTTTCACTTCCAAAGTTTCCTACCTGGACAATCCAGGATTCTCTCTTGATCTCAAGGTCAGCAGATCAGCAACCTTAATTCGGTCCACAGCCTTACTTCCCTCTTGCCGTGTAAATAACACACTCGTAGGTTCCCAGACTTTGCACATGGACAACCTTGGGGGGCTATTACTCTGTGTATCCTAGTATCTCATAGGACTCTTCTTAAAATAAAGGTATTCTTAAACTAGGGGACCCATGATACTTCTAAGAACCTGGTAAGAACTAAGTTCTAGCTATTATGATTTCTTTTATTGTCTTGAAACAAAGAAAATTTCACAAATTTAATAAACTTGTAAGGAGTTATTTTAGGAAAAAGAAATTAAACTAGCAGAAGGAAACTTAATTTGTGCTTCATAGAATGTGGGAAAATGGAAATTCAAGGTGTGTTTATTTCCTGGAGTGCTGCAATACTTACTGAATAGACTATTCACATAGATAGATGGTTCAAAGAACATTTGTGTGCATTGGATACTCTTTTCTGTGTTATCCACCAATTGTGACTCTTCCGAAATTTAACTTTTGGTTTTTTCTCGTTTCCCTTTCTTCATTTATAAAGGAATATTGCATCTTTCCAATTCTCCAAATTATGCCACATTTCAAAATGATAAGGGACAGGGAGCCTGGGGGGCTCAGTTGGTTAAGTGTCTGACTCTTGGTTTCGGCTCAGGTCATAATCTCACTCTTCGTGGGATCGAGCCCCCTGTCGGGCTCCACGCTGACAGCACAGAGCCTGCTTGGGATTCTCTCTCTCCCTCTCTCTTTGTCCCTTTCCCACTCGCACTGTGTCTCTCTCTCTCAAAATGAATAAATAAGCTTTAGGGGCACCTGGGTGACTCAGTCGGTTGAGCATCTGACTTCGGCTCAGGTCATGATCTCACGATTTTGGGGTTCAAGCCCCACGTTGGGCTCTGTGCTGACAGCTCAGAGCCCAGAACCTGCTTCAGATTCTGTGTCTCCCTCTCTCTCTCTCTCTCTCTCTCTCTCTCTCTCTCTCTGTCTCTCTGCCTCCCCTGCTTGCACTCTTGAATCTCTCTCAAAAATAAATAAACTTTAAAAAATAAGTAAGTACATAAATACATAAATAAGTAAGCTTTAAAAAATGATAAGGAACAAAGAAAGATATTCAAGATCTTAAAATAAATGATTAGAATTTAAGACCACTACAATAATAAAGAAAAGTAGAAGACCAGGTATTACTGAGAAGGAAAGAGAATGCATTTTGAAGTTATTAACTTAAAGATGCAGAATAGTCTGTATTTTATTTGTCATTTTAAAGTTATTTCAACATTTGTAGATGCGAGAACAGCTAAGGAACTGAGTTCAAAATTATGGGAGCCGGATTCTTCTAGAAATAGATACTCAGTAAAAGGTTTGATGAATGAATCAATGCACGTAAGCCATATCTTATGGGTCACGACGCTTACAAAGTCGGAACCCATGAAATAAAAACAAAATATGGATTTATTTGGTGAATTCTCAGCATCCCTGCCATTGGTACCTCTGTGTGGGATCAATGGCCTTCTTTGCTTTCATGCACCTCAGGGAACAGATAGAATATCCCACAGGATATGTCTTCAAATTCTCCTTCCTGGGTCAGAGAAAGCAGAAATGGAAATGGTGTTCATAAAATAATAGCTCTTTGGAGAGTACATCCAGTTATTTTTTAAGGCACTTTCCTGAGAACTTCGCACAGTTATCTTTTCTTGTTCTCACAACAACAAGACTAGGAGACTATTTTTTTTTATCATTGAAGGAGATATTGAAGCATAGCTCTGTACAATTGAAATATAATGCAAGCCATGTAATAGAAAATTTCCTCGGAACTGTATTTTAAAAAGTAAAAAAAGAAAAAAACAACATTAATAGTACATGTTATTCAACTCAATAAATCCCAACTATTATTATTTTGACATACAATCAACATAAAATGGTCAATGAGGTATCTCACATTTTTATACCAAAGTCTTCAAATTCAGTACGTATGATTGCTTATAACACATGTCCATTTGGATGCTCAATATGTATCCTAAGAACTTGTTCGGTATATAGATTTCATAAAGTTTACTAGTTGAAAGAGTAAATTGACATATCTCAGTGGTTTCAAAACTAGTTGGATGTTCTCAGATAACTGGAGAGAGTATCCGTTCTTCAAGTTAAATCAAAATTAATTGAAATTAGCCGTCATTAAAAATTCACTTCCTCAGTCACACTAACCACATTTGAAGCACTCTGTATCCTCCTATGGCCAGTGGCTGCTGCCTTGGACCGTGCAGGTGTAACAACTGGTGAACTTGCGGAAGGTCACTCATCGAGTAACTGTGATTTGAACCCCGAACCATTGCTTGTGGCCATTAGGCCGTCTGTCTCTTGGGACACCAGAGCAGTGAGTGGTGCAAGACTTCTGCCCGACTTCAACAGTGTATGCTCTGTTGCATTGCATGGGTGTTTTTGATTAAGACAAAACTAAATTACACAAAACATGCCATTTAGTTTCTTTAAATCATGTAGGGAGGGACAGGGGAGACCAGGGTATCCATTAATATGACGAAAGATTTGAGATGAATTAAAACTTTATCTTTTCTTCCATCCTTAGAAAATCTTCCTAAAGTGCATAAATGTCATCCTTATCGAATTGGCCAATGAGTCAGATAAATAAACAAAAATGCAAAAACTAAAAGTGAAGAGACTACCAAGGCTAGAGATGCAGTCAAGGACAACCCCAGGGTGGCCCTTGTCAAACCTGTGTAATGTCCCTGTGGCCCAGACTTGCCCACCTCTTTAACCCCACTCTCCTCTCCTCACCAACAGCCTGGCCCTGCTCACCTCTCCCACCGAACCTGCCTGCCCTTCCCTGACTCAGGTCTGGGATCACTTTCCAGGACATTCTGCTCAGTGTCCAATATTGCAAGCTGTTTGGTACTCTTCTTAAAAATTCAGGGTTTTCCATACATATTATAGAGAATAATAAAATATTAGGGATTGGGGATCATAGAATTCCTCCCTCACTTGAAAGGTGAAACTCGGGCCAAAGAGATAAATTGACATCTGTGACTTTTATTAGAGTTGGTGGCCGAACAAGGACATTTGCCTGGGTCTCACAATGAAAGACGCACACGCTTTTTAGCTACATGCTATTCCCGCCTCGTTATCCAAAGATTATGTGTTTCCAGAGTATGTGTGCAATTTCCAGTGAAACTACATATATGCTAACTGCAAAATGCTAACAAGTATAGCAAATATTATCCAGTTCCTGACTACTTTTTTTCTGATCATTTTAGAGGAATAAATCTCTACAGGGATGAAAGCCAATTCTGCCCATTCTATAAATAAAAGGACTCTTGCTCCAAACTAGTCTCTTGGGGTTGCTTTAAGGATTAAATACAAAGAGCATGAGTCCCAGTTAGTCTGTAGCGTAAACCAATAACAGCAGATGCTACAGAAACAGAATATGAGTGTGTGGGTCCCAGGCGTCCCACTGAGGAGAGAACAAAGGGGAAAAAAATAAAGGCAAATCACTTTCTTGTAATCTCTTCAGATTAAAGAGCTCTGTGTTGGGAACAGAAGTGTCTATCTGTTGCCTTCCAGAACGCTCACTCCCCAAATGCTGTGCTGTAACAGAAACAGCACTGACACGTGGGATTCCGTACTGGACCCATGTCATTTGAAAAACTTGGGACTGTGGGAGCCTTCCTTGAATTCTTTGAGCCTCTGAATCCTGGCAGGCAGCATGGTGGTGATTCCTTGCAGTGCCATTGACCTCAATGAAAAGTGAGCCCAGCGTGATGCGTGCCACACCGAGGGAACGTGCCTCTTCCTCGTGTGTCAAATGAGGAAAATACTTCCTGCCCACCTACGTCATAGAAATTAAAGTAATGACTTCTGTATGCGACCACATACTCTGTTTATTATTTTGTGCTCCTGCTAAGGAGACGTTTTGGTATGCATGATGGCCCCTCGCTTCTCCACCAGATAAGGAAGCTGGCATATTAAGAGACTCATCAGGGAAAAAGTTATTCAAAAGGGGGGACTCGGTGGACGAAGCCTGGTGAACCAAGGCATTGTCCAAGTGCACAAGCCATTGGAAGAAGTAAGTGGAGCAAAATGTAGAGATGGGGATCAAGGACAAAGAGAGATTTAAAGTGAGGAGCAAGCTCACTGAGCAGTAAGAGAAATGAAGCGTGAAATGTGTTTTCCTCTTTCAGATCGAAGCGACACTGGATTGTTTTTAAAAAGGCCTTTTAGTAAGGCTCGCCCTAAAACCAGTCTGCTTTTGCGCCACTCTCAGACAATGGGACATCTCCGTCTGTGCCACTTTTGTGACTCTGGTTTTTATTCCCTTAAATCTATCTGTTCCTCGTGGCTTACCATATTTTGTCCCATTTCTGCCCATGCTGTTCAAAAAGTGCCGATGGGTCTGAGTTAAAGACCCACGTCGTTCTTTTAGCTCTGAGTTTGAGCAGAGCCTGGACGGTCTGGAGCTTTCGAAACTGGGGCGGAATCACCCTCAGGGTCTGATGCGATAGGCAGGGAAGGCTTTTGTTTGGACAAACAAACGAACCACTGAACATTTCTAGAAATGATGTCTCCACAAACAGCCCTGGAGTGCTCATTGGCGAAGAAGTGGGGTCAGAGTCGAATCACAGATTCTTTTTGCACAGCTGAAAAAGTAAAATAAAATGAAAAACTCTGCCTGAATTTATCACAAAACAGTAAGGACCTTTGGAATCACCTAAGATATCCTTCAAGTGCTTTCTGAGTCTGTTAATTGGGGCAAGTGTATTTCACTACCCATGGGCTGAAAGTTACTAACAATCATCAAGACTTCAGATGACTTCCTTGAAGACGGAAGAATTGAAAGGAGAAACCGAATCATGGAGATTATCTCTGGGTACATTAGAAAGGACCAGAAGAAGCTTGCTCCCCTAATTTGGGAAAAGTGCTACTTCTCCAAGCGACTGCTCATTGTTTAAACTTCCCCGGGCCAGGCGGAGAACCCGATCTCAAACTGAGACCATGAGAAGCAGAGAAATGGCAGCTGAGGAGATTCACCCTGGGGTTCTGCAGGAGACACTGTGCTTCTCTGAAGGCGTCACTGCCCGCATTTGGCAAGCCCTTCTTTCATTGTTCCCTCCCCACCCTCTGCTGCCATTTGGTTGAAGTTGGTGGGGGTGGCTCTGTAGGCACATGTGTGTCTCTGGCTCTGTTTGTTCTGCAGTCAAAGAAACTTTCCAACCTTGTGTTGCCTTTAAACATTCGGCCCCGTTCTATCCATACAAGCACAGTTAGTGTCTGCATGGATGCACGCCGTGTAGTTCTGCGCTTGGATATGGGCTCAGCTGCGATGTCGTAGCCATTAGCCTGGTAACCAGAGTTTTAAATGGAGCCCTGTACATATGGGAAAGGTAATCTACTGTCCTATTTTGCCACCTACCACTGAGTCTGCTATTTCATTCAGAACCTTGTGAGTACAAAGCCAGTGAGGACAAAATTTGTGTAGTAGAATGCATAAATGTTGGCAGATGTTATTTCGTTTAATCTCTTACCTCCTAGCAATCAATGTCGATTTGTTAACGTTGCACAGAGAATGCCAAATACACCATACCAAGTGGATTTCTCAGGACCGAGTGGATTAAAAGTAGCCGTGTGCTAAAGACCACAGAGGAAGCAGGAAATTGAGACTAAGGCCTGGGTAGGATGCAGGAGGCGAGGACCGTTGGATGGAGTTGAGCTCTAGGCGTCACATCTCCAATGGCAAAGCCCTTTCTGGCAGGGAAGGGCTTACTTAGTCCCAGAACCTGCCCTGCCTTGAACTCTTTTAGGCTTAGATTCTAAACCGTATTCTTGCGGTTTAACGAATCCAAAGCTTAAACTATTCTTAGTTCCTAGAGGTTATTTTCTGGCACTCTTCTTTAAATACCGCATGAGGATTATTTCAGTCAGTAAAAATACTAAACGTATCATTTTCTGTTAGCTTTCTCCTTGCCATTTCGGTTTCACACACGCTTGATTTCCTAGCGCATGCTCTCTTTTAGGTGCACAGTCATGGTCGTAACTTAACAGTGTTTACTGCCTCAGTGGTGATCTGACTCCCGTGCTCCAAGGTGGAGCTTTAGATGAATCCATTCAAAATTCAGCTGGTGATTCCTATTTAGATGTCTCCCCAAAGTGGATAATGAATAGGTGTTAGAAAACCGCAGTTACGGAAGAGGAAAAAGCAAGATAGAATAAAGCTTCTCGGTTTTTCCTTTTTGTATTTTTTTAAATTGTAAAAGAAGCATGGATTTATGTGAGTTTTTGTATGCGGTTCAAGAGACCTTTTTAATCGCACACTTAACCGTGATCACGACCCAGGATATGTGGGTACAGAGCCAATTTTTGCTTTAATTTCCTACTGTAATTTGATAAGGAGATCTGTTATAATCACTGATACAACCTACTCTCTGTCATAGCCACGAAATAAAATGGCAAATTCAGATGTAACTGATTATAAAATAATATTTGGGGTGTATCCTAGCCAATGCCAAGCCACCAGGAAAGCACTGAAATTTTTTACTTACTATGTAGATCAAGTTGTATAAAGGCAAACTTTTTTAATACTGGAGAAGACTAGAGGACAGATGGAACTTTATCTGGGATCATTTCATGAGCTCATTCTTGTTTCAGCACCTATACGATTTTAGGCTTAAAGGAGTTTCCAAAGATATCGGTGATGCCTGCCTCTTTCATCACAGATGTGGTTAAATGTGAGCCCCTATTTTTTACCTGAACATCTGCGTGAGGATGATATTTAACTTTATATCCACGAGTTAACGGGCATTGAAGGGTTTATTCGTGTTTGTTCACAGCCTCAATAAAATATAATTGGCCATAAACCCAGGAAGTGTCAAGGTCTAGTCCAAAGAGACCTGTTATTAAACAGACAAATAGATAGATAGATGGATAGATAGATAAATAAATAAATAAATAAATAAGTAAGTAAAACTTGTTATATAGCCCATTATACCCTTTGTCACACTTAGCATTTTTCTGCATCTTTTCAATAAGGGTCATTCTGCTTTGTCTCAGGAATGCTGTGTGATGACTGCTCAGATTTAAAGCCTGTATGATCAGTTTTATGATTCGAATAGCAAAGGCAGTAGTCCTATTGACGCGCAGGAAGAAATAAACACTTAAGGTTTCTAGAAAGTAGGAGTGAAGCGAACATTTATTTCCCTTTTGCGGTCCCAAGCAATTACATGCGGGAACGTAACAGTTGCAGAAAAATAGAAATTCAGTGTCCCATAAATCTTTCTTTTTTTTTTTTAATTAATTTTTGAGAGAGAGAGAGATAGTAGAAGTGGGGGAGGGGCAGAAAGAGAGGGAGAGAGAGACTCCCAAGCAGCCTCTGCCATGTCAGTGCAGAGCCCAGTGCGGGCCTCGAACTTTCTATAATGAATGTCAAGCAAAGAGCTAGGGCCACGATCCAGCATTATCCATCTATGCTTTCCTAGCTGCCCAGGCAATTTTTACATCTCAGGTATATGCAGACCCTTCAGAAACGTCTTTTAAAAGAACTTGGAGGGAAAGAGCAGGCTGAGACTGGATGATGTATGATGGGCTCAGCACTCTATCTGCCAAATATCAGAAGGCATCAGAGAGTCAGTTGTGCCCACTTGTGTTTTTACAGAGTAACGTTAATCAATTAGCTCAATTCTGCTATAGATAGTAAGTAATTGCATCCACTGGAAGCCACGACGACATGATTAATAATACATTCCGACTTCCAAAATTAGCATTCACTTGGCACTTAAACATGGCTCTTTGAAAAGAACGTTTTTTGGTATGTAAGACACATGGTTGGATCAAAAATTATTTCTCTGAAAATAATCCGGTGAGAACATTCTAGTTTTATATGATGCCCAGGGCCCTTCCTGCATAAATGAGTACAATTCAAGTTTCTTCTTTAAGCATTTTCCAATAAATTCTTAAGAAATAGCACTTTAGACTTCAGACTTAACACACTCTATGGAAGTTTTAGAGAAGCCAGTTACATTCTTAATAATTAAGGAGCATCTGCTGCATGAGAGTTCTGAAACTAAGCTCTCTCAAGGATGGGACGGTAGTTAAGAAACTATGTCTAAGAAGATACGGCAGCAATAGGGCAGTTGGCTTGTAATAAGTGAATACCACCCAAAGAGAAGTAGGCAACTGTCACAAGAAGAACGTGAAGCAGGTGCCATGAGAGTTCATCAGGGGGATACCAGGAGGCAAGAACCCGTCCAAGAAGGGCTGCGTTATGGGCTGATTACGGGATCATATCGGGAGAGGAGGGCAGAAAAGCAAATTGAGGGGTGTCTGGGTGGCTCAGTCAGTTAAGCATCCGACTTCGGCTCAGGTCATGATCTCACGGTTCGTGAGTTCGAGCCCCACACTGGGCTCTGTGCTGACAGCTCAGAGCCTGAAGCCTGTTTCAGATTCTGTGTTTCCCTCGCTTTCTGCCCCTCCCCCACTCGCTCTCTCTGTTTCTCTCTCTCTCAAAAAATGAATAAACGTTAATTTTTTTTTTTAAAGTAAAGCAAACTGAGGCTTGCTTGGGTCTGCATTGACCTTGCCATGGAAGAGTGCTTAATAGTACCTGTTGTTGGGCATGCAGTCAGCAAATATTTATTTTCATATTTCCTATATGACAGGCTCCACTCTGTCTTCTACACAACATGAAATTTGGGCACTTTTAGGATTGTAGGTCCCCTTCAACTTTGCACACACTGTGAAGTTAAAGCACTTGGCACTGAACAGGCCATTTATTCCACACACTTAGAAGGTTGAATAATTATATTTTCGGGAAAATTCTAATCATCAGATCTGGAATATGATTATTTTTTACTTCCTTTTTTTAACTTGCTTTATTATTTTTTTAAATTTACATCCAAATTAATTAGCATATAGTGAAACAATGATTTCAGGAGTAGATTCCTTAGTGCCCCTGACCCATCTAGCCCATCCCCCCTCCCACAACTCCTCCCCTAACCCTCAGTTCGTTCTCCGTATTTATGAGTCCCTTCTGTTTTGCCCCCCTCCCTGTTTTTATATTATTTTTGTTTCCCTTCCCCTGTGTTCATCTGTTTTGTCTCTTTAAGTCCTCATGTGAGTGGAGTCATATGACTATTTTTTTAATAATCAACCTAAGGCCACCTGAGTGGTTCTGTTGGTTGAGCGTCCGACTCCTGATTTGGGCTTAGGTTGTGATCCCCATGTGGTGGGTTCAGGCCCCATGTGGGGCTCTGTGCTGAGCGTGGAGCCTGCGTGGGATTCTCTCTCTTTCCCTCTCTCTCTCTCTCCCTCCCTCCCTCCCTCCCTTTCTCTCTCTCTCCCTCTGCCCCTCCCCTGCTTGATTGCACTCTCTCTCTCTCTCCTCTCAAAACAAACAGATAAACTTAAAAAATCAACCTAATAATTACTAATATTTTTTCTGAACAATTAAAACGCCGATTCATAGGGGTGCCTGGGTGGCTCAGTCGGTTGAGCGTCCGACTTCGGCTCAGGTCATGATCTCACGGTCTGTGAATTCGAGCCCCGCATCGGGCTCCGTGCTGACAGCTCAGAGCCTGGAGCCTGTTTTGGATTCTGTGTCTCCTTCTCTCTCTGATCCTCCCCCGTTCATGCTCTGTCTCTCTCTGTCTCAAAAATAAATGAACGTGAATAAAAAAAAAATTTAAAGTCAATTCATAAAAGTTCTTGTCTTCTACCAAAAGAGTTTCCCTTTTAACTGTTGCAATGGTATTGACATAAACCATCAGGGAGAAGCTTTTCCACTCTGGACATCCATCCTAGAAACAGCTTGGAAAGGTAAGTGGGAAGTGCTGCCCTGTCTCTCCACTTAATCTGGAATTCTCCCTCTCCTAGTCCTATGCCCATGAGGTGTGGGTTTTTTTTTTTTAATATTTATTTATTTTTGAGAGAGAGAGAGACAGAGCACAAGCGAGGGAGGGGCAGAGAGAGAGGGAGACGCAGAATCTGAAGCAGGCTCCAGACTCTGAGCTGTCAGCACAGAGCCCGACACGGGGTTCTCATGAGCCTTGAGATCATGACCTGAGCTGAAGTTGGACGTGCAACCGACTGAGCCACTCAGGTGCCCTGGTGAGGTGTGGGTTTTTATAAAACTGCTCATTAGTCCCTTCTAAGAGAGAAGGAAAAAAAGAAAAAAATACAAAGCAGGGATTCTGGTTTCTTGAGGATGTATTTCTCAAAGGGGAAATTTAAAACTTTAATTTGTTGAGGATATTCACAACGAATAATTGCCTTTCTTAGAAATATTTGAAGGCCCAGATTCAAACCTATGGAAAAATCATGTTTTATTCCTGGCCCCTTGGTTCCTAGGCTTCTAGAAATCCTGCAGATGGAATTATTGATGAGTGAGGTGGTATCTATTTCAAAGAGATTTTGTTTTAAAGACCAAGCTATATTAAAGAATTGTTTGCATTTGGAAAACGAATGGCACATTAAATTTTGACTCGTTGTGAAAAATATCTTTTATGTTTATAGCAACTTATCATTTGAAGAGTTTTCCTAGTTCATTTGAAATTCAATGATGCATTTTTTATTACATCCATCTAAATGCAGGTAGTTGGGGAGCCTGGGTGGCCCAATCGATTGAGCTTCCGACAATTTAGGCTCGGGTCATGATCCCAGGGTTGTGGGATCGAGCCTCGTGTTGGGCTCCTTGCTGAATGTGGAGCCTCCTTAAGATTCTCTCTCTCTCTCTCTCTCTCTCTCTCTCTCTCTCTCTCTCTCTCTCTAAAATAAATAAACACAGGTAGTCTTCTAAATTTTACCAAAGAAAACACCCACAAGAGGCTTAGCATCTTCTAACCTTCAACATCCTGCATTTAGTCCTTCCAACTATAAACTTTTAAATAGACCGTTTGAAAAGTAATATATAGGAAATAACTTGTTGAATTTCAGACCAAATTGTAAAAGCTTGATGATGCTGACCCAAATAATCTTTAGGGCCCCGAGATTTTGCCTGGTTCGATCACACACGCATCCCAAGTGCCTCCTTGCCTTCCTGAACCTTTCCATCCCTTTTTCCTCTGCTCTGCGATGGATGTGAATATTATATTCTCTCCTAACATTATTTATACGTTAAACCTGGCTTCCCACGTATTATGAAACTAATAGGTTTTGTAATAAACAGTGCTAGATACCTTCCAGAGCCAAATAGTTCTTTCCTGAATAAAAATATAGGAGTGACCTGTGCACCCTACGTGCAAGCCCAACCTCGTTAAATCTTATAGTAAGTCCAAGCCTGGGCAGTTACTAATTATTCGCTGTTAGTCATATATCAAAATAATTTGGGGAAAATGGGCTTGCGCCTGCACTGGAGAATTTCAGAAATTCATTATAACTTTGCCTTTCCCTCTTCTCAATCTTTCCTATTGTGAGTGCTGTTGTTTTTGAAATAAAAATATCCCATTTGATGGTTACACTATGTCAGACCTTTCAATTACCCATCTTTCGCAGTTTAAGAAAAGCTAGGGGCAATGCCAGATTCTTCCTAACATTCTTCATCTTTTTCCTGATTCTCTACATTTTTTCATTCTTTTTTCCCCCCCAAGGGGGCAGAATTTGTGTACGGTCTAGCTATTGGACAGTGGGGCCAAGCTATAAGCATTTGTCATTTACTACAAAAGATGTCAGCAACAAAGTCTTGGCATCATATTTGGATTATACTCCTAGGACAGTTTAAAAGTTACATGGTTTCATGTTGAGATCAGAGAGGCCAGAAAGGTGGGCGACTGCGAGATGGATGGGTGCATCAGAGGTGAATTCTCTGCCCAACTTCAATCATCCTAGAAGGAAAACCGTGACTGTGGAAACAATAGAAGAGCTAAAAAAAAATGGTGTTGGTGCTTTGGAGGGAGGATTTCAGGGATAAGTCCATTACTAAATAATGTCCTCTGACACCAGGAGGAAAAATGTCAATACCACTATATGTTGCTAGAGGGTATGAAGTATGGCAGAATCATCTCTTGACCATCTTACAACATATAAGAAAAATGCAACCATAGCATTATCTGGAAATAGTATTATGAAATTACTAAATTATTTGAAAGATTCCTCCTACAGTCTTGCGTCATGACCTAAGTGATTACCAGTACAGGGACCTTCTATGAAGAGAGAGGGATAATATTCTCATAGTTTTCCAGGGATAAATGGAGGAAATAAAGGGAAACATTTGTTAATCTTTCCATTAACTACGTTAATGGAAACACAGTGAATCTCCTCTAACATAATAGAGTTTTGGAATTATCAAGTGTCTCCAAGATTAATTCTAATCTGCTATCCATATTTTATTGAATGAGGTGCTGACTTTCTTCTCCAGATCTGTGATATGTTCTAAAAATATATGGGGGAAATAATTTTAAATTATATATGTATAGTTAAGTAACTTAGTAATATCCTTATAACCTCTTATATTAAAGCTCTTAGGATCTTTCTTTCATTGTTAATATAAAATTGCTAATTGAAGACTTTGTTTCCACTTTAAAACAAATAGTTTGTCACTTCTTCGAGGTTTTGCTAAACATCGTGTTCCCATCATTTACATGAAGAGGTGTTGAACCATGCCATTCATTGCCACACCAGTTTTTCACACAAGCACCAAAAATTGAAGAGTTAAAGAGGAAGTGTCGTAGACTCTAATGCTTTCAATGGCTTAACCAATGCCAGAAATACTCTCTTGCCCCATGCACTCAAGGTAGGGATGTTCCGGTAGGAATGTGAGAACAGAAACAGTTTTATTACTACATTAAGATATCAGTACATTATTCACACTTGGGGAATCTTCAGGACTACGTTATGGAACTCCTATAGACCTAGATTAACTGCGCATATATTGGCAGTAGAAATATTTAGGCTTGTTGTTTAAAGTAAAGGGATCCAGTAAGGCTTAGATCAGATTCCAAGTTACAATAGCCTTACTAAAAGATAAGATCGGGGCGCCTGGGTGGCGCAGTCGGTTGAGCGTCCGACTTCAGCCAGGTCACGATCTCGCGGTCCGTGAGTTCGAGCCCCGCGTCGGGCTCTGGGCTGATGGCTCAGAGCCTGGAGCCTGTTTCCGATTCTGTGTCTCCCTCTCTCTCTGCCCCTCCCCCATTCATGCTCTGTCTCTCTCTGTCCCAAAAATAAATAAACGTTGGAAAAAAAAAATTAAAAAAAAAAAAAAAAGATAAGATCTTGAATGTGACTTCAAGTCAAGGGACTTCCAACTGAGATGCCTAGGGACCACACAAGCTAGACAAGAAGACGATGGGAGCAGTGAGGAGCATGGTAAATTAAAGAAGGCATGACCCACACAAAGGGTGTGGCCGTTATGACACTTGAGCAGTTGTTCCCATGTTAGAAGGTAGGATCCACATCCTACCTTGAATTTTTTTTTAAGAGAAGTCAATAGCCGAGGCTATTATGTAAAATCTTTTTTATTTCTAAATGCTGTCGACTATTTCCAATGTTTTAAAACACTAGTGGCAGGAAAACACAATTGTGGAACCAAGTTGAGTCATTGGCTGCCTGATTGTCACTATCCTGTAAGTTTTTATTAGAGTTTCACTTTAATTCAAGGTTCCAGTTTCAAGGACCCCATGAGGATTCTGCTGCTTGTAATACATTACAGCATGTTTGACTGATATGAGTGGAAAATGATTCTGATGTTAATGTAAATGTAAGGCTGAAGATCATATTTAGATTTCGAAAAACGTGTACTCCGACTCTTAATTAAGAAAGATTTCCACAGGTCTAATTAAATAATACCAAGTCAAATTATCCTTTCTTTGCTGTAAAAATATCAAAGGGGAATGTGGTAATACATATCTGACACTTAACTTAATTTTCAGCAACATAATGCAAGCAGAAGATATGGAAACTAATGCACTGAAAGCAATAAATCCTTTTAAAATTCTGTTTACAAACCACACTAGAGTATCACCAGTTATTGCAGGGAAGGGGCGGAGGGCAGGGACGGAGGGAGGATTCAGATGTCCCATATTTTCACCTTAACTGGGTCATGAATTATTTTCCATGCCAACTACAGTGCTTATTCAGTGCTTACTACACAACCACAAAAATCTGTCCCTGCCTCATCCTATTAGGCTGAGATTTCACAGAAGCCCAGTAAACCCAGAGCCACATCCCTAAGTAGATGTTGCCCTTTGCCCAGTTCAAGCAAATTGTTTTAAGTATTTAAGTTCTGTATCTCCCTTGTGGATGTGCATGAGCGTCTTGGTTATTCTGCTCTGAGCCATCATTGCTGGGAGAGGTGGGTGATGCCTGGTGCTCACTCTGGGACAGGAGCAGGGCCAAAACTGGCAGAGGGGACAGAGGTCCTGTCCTGAAGCAACCAGCCACCCTTTGTTTAAAAACATTTTTTTTAACGTTTATTTATTTTTGAGAGAGAGAGAGGGAGGCAGAGCGTGAGCAGGGATGGGGCAGAGAGAGAGGGAGACACAGCACCTGATGCAGGCTCCAGGCTCTGAGCTGTCAGCACGGTGCCCGATGCGGGGCTCGAACCCACGAGCTGCGAGATCATGACCGGAGCCGAGGTCAGATGCTTAACAGACGAAGCCACCCAGTGTGCCCCGTGCCTTCCCTTTGTTTTAGCACCAGTGCGACCTGGCATCTGCCCCTGATTCAGACTGTCCTGCTTCCTCACATCAACTCCTACGGTTTCCATCTACCCTGGAAAAGACGCCGCTAACGTTTACTTTTTTGAAAATATTTTTGATTCTGTCTCCCCGGTGTCTCACTGGATGTGCGGGTTGTGGAGACCCTTCCCCAGACTGTGTGACGCAGAATATGAGTGCTCTGTAAGAAAATGCTGCAGTGCCCCAAGAAATATTGCCTACGAGACACTCCTCGAGAGATTCCCGTTGCACGTTGGCGATCTAAAGCTCTGGGGAGTTCTCAGTGAGGATACCGGGTTAGGTTTGCTCAGTCCACTGTTCCTCACGTTGACTTGACATCAGATATCTCTTGTCTGGAGCCCTGACTCACACATCAGGAAGGTCTAGAGTGTGTTTGGGGAAACAGTATTGACAAGGGGGTTGCCATCTGAGACTTCTGAGTTGGGGAATGACATGGTCAAACCTGGCGCTAGACAGGGAAACTACTGGAGGGGATAATCAAGAGAAAAGATACAATCATTGGAATTTAGTGATGAGCTAGTTGTGCAGATGAGGGGGGAGGGAAGTTGAAATGAGTAGCAAGTCCCTGATTGTATTACTTAGGTAGAAGGTGATACTAACCTAAGGGTGAGGTCATATGGAATAGAATTTGGAAAGAAAGGTAAGGAGTTTGTTTTTTTTTTTTTTTAATGAGTTGGCTGTTTGATTTTAGTGCTTACAAGAATACTTGGGGGTCCCCTGGGTGGCTCGGTCGGTTGAACGTCCTACTCTTGATTTCAGCTCAGGTCATGATCCCAGGGTCATGGGATTGAGCCCCAAGTCAGGTTCTGCATTGAGCATGGGGTCTGTTTGGGATTCTCTCTCTCTCCTGCTCTGCCCCTGTGCCCTTCTCACACACACTCTCTCTCTCTCTTTAAAAAAAAAAATACTTGGGAGAGAAAACAACGAGATTTCTATTTGTTTAATTTTTAGTACTTTCCGGTGCAAACTTCCCTTTACAGCACTTGCCAAGCCAGCCCTTCTAAGCTCTGTAAAGGCAAAGAAGTTGTTTTATTTTTCTGACTGTCTTAAATACGTAGCACAATATCTGCCCCTGTTTTTTGCAGAGTACATAAACAAGTGGCTGCAAACAAATGGTTGCAAACAGAAAATAGCTTTGCCTAAATCAAGGGGAATGAAGAATGAAGGTGGAGAGAGCCCATCAGATTGAAGAAAGAACTCAAAAGCAGGTCTTAAGAAGCACAGGAAGGAAGGAGGGCCTGAGAACTATAATGTGCAGGGCTCAGGGCAGCATTTGGTATAAATCACATTTTCTGCCCTTGGGTCCTTTTTCTCAAGGTTCCAGTCCAGGTACAGTCATGGTACTTGTTGGATGTGCTCCGGAAGGTGAGGGGGTAGAGATGTTCCCCCTAGGAAAATCAAGGAATATCAAGAAAACAAGTGGGTGTGAAAACAGTGCCAAAATTCTCTTCAATGTTCTGTTTATAAACCATGTCAAGGACAATGTCATCTAGTCAGGAAGCACAGCTGTTTACTTCTGAAATGAAATCTGTCTGGGAACAGGGAGCAAGGGACAGGTAGCGTTGGATGTACCATCTGGACTAGGTGTGGAGAAAGGCATCCGATTACAGATCGTCTTTCTTCTCTAATTGGCACTTGAGGTTCAAAAAAAAAAAAAAGAAGGAAAGAAAAGGAAAAAGCTTTTTTTCTCAGCCCAGTCACTAGTCTATCTGGAAATGGATGAGACCAACTGTTTTATTTAAAAAACACAAAAACAGGGGTGCCTGGGTGGTTCAGTCGGTTGAGTGTCCAACTTCAGCTCAGGGTGTGATCTTGTGGTTCATGGGTTTAAGCCTCGTGTCAGGCTCTGTGCTGACAGCTCAGAGCCTGGAGCCTGCTTTGTTTCTGTGTCTCCCTCTCTCTCTGCTCCTCCCCTGCTCGTGCTCTGTCTCTCTCAGTCTCTCAAAAGTAAATAAATGTTAAAAATTTTTGTTTAATTTTTTTTTTATTTTTTTTTATTTTTATGACACAGAGAGACAGAGCATGAGTGGTGATGGGGCAGAGAGAGAGGGAGACACAGAATCCGAAGCAGGCTCCAGGCTCTGAGCTGTCAGCACAGAGCCCGACGCAGGGCTCGAATTCATGAACCATGAGATCATGACCTGAGCCGAAGTTGGACACTCAACCGAACCACCCTTTTTTAAACACAAAAACATAGAATTTTAGATATGAAACAATGCTCTAGGACAACGAGAGCCAGAGAGGTTACTGTTTTGCCCAAGGTCACTCAGGCTATCGGTAAGTGAACTGACTATGGAATACACACGTCCTGTCTGCCGTCCATGCTCCTTTCCCTGTGAACACAAGTGCACACTGCCTAGAAGAAAGAAGGAAATGACTTCTCAATGGCAGTCTCCCCTCAGTAGTCATGGGCTCGGAAAGATAAGGCGTGAACACAAATTCAAAACTGCTTTCTGAAAATATAACCCTGGATGCCAGCCACTCAAGAGAAATGCCAATTTTCAGTGCCACCAAAGATCTTTTGACACAATCTAGGTAATGGATCTGCTTCCCAATCCATGACACCCTTGCAAAAGAGGGCAAAGTCAGATTAAATGTCTCCTTGTCAGTGTACTATGATATCTTGCGGTGGCCTTGAAAAGTTGTGGAATGAGAGAAGGAGAAGATGGAGAACAGAAAGTGCATGCCCTTTTCTCCTGTTCACAACGTTGGATTGGTAATTATAATGTTGGTATTTGCCACATGCTGGTAGGAGGCCCGGCACAGTGCAGACATAAAGACGATACTGTTTATTGCTCTGGGAATTTACAGTCCTGCTTGGGCAGAAAAGTAATCATGAAAAGATAAAAAAGCATATGATACTGGTTAAAATCTTGGCTTTCTCAACTTCCTTGGCATTTGGGTCTTTTGTGTGGGAGATGAAGGGAGATGACAGAAATAGGATAATTGGAAGCTTTTGTAGATGTGCACAGTGGGGATTCAAAAATGAAATATGTAGCATTGCCAGGAACAGTGAGCACAAAGAGGTCAGTTGTGGAAGGGTCCAGGGTGCATTGGAGGAGGAGCCATGTAGCCTAATTATCCACATCCAGGCCGACGGGGTCTTCTGGGCTCTCCCTTCATTTTGGAATGTCTTCTCTTTCACTACCACTTTCAAAGCTTGTACCCTTCTAATACCCGCCCCCTCCCCCGCTCCTCCTAATGTTCAGTTCACAAGCATCTATGACCATCCACACCCTCAACACACAATATGGCAGCCCA
Source organism: Herpailurus yagouaroundi (assembly GCF_014898765.1). Classification (NCBI taxonomy): domain Eukaryota; kingdom Metazoa; phylum Chordata; class Mammalia; order Carnivora; family Felidae; genus Herpailurus; species Herpailurus yagouaroundi. Next base: position 13,674,815 of record NW_024412433.1, read on the forward strand.
GCTTATGATCACTTATCTCCTCAACACAATGGCCTCCTCATCAAACTCGTAGTTAACATCCACGGAGCATTTGATTCTATTCCAGGCTCTGTGCTAAGCTCTTCATAAATCTTCTTTTATTAAGCCTCAAAACACTCGGTGAGGTATGTGCTATAGTTACCCTCATTTTAGGTTGAGGAAGCTCAAGTTCGGAGAGTTTGGGTAACTTGTCCAGAGGCTCACAGCTAGCACATGGGAAGACCAGGAATCACACACAAGCCCACAGACTCCAGCCCAGTGGTCTTACTCGTAAGGGCAAAGACCACATTCCCAACCTTATCCTTCACACTGCTGAAATGTGCTTGCCTCTTGAGTTCTATCAGGTATAAGTTAGTGAAGATTATAATGGCTTCCAATCTTTTCCCAGCAAGTGATAGCTGTGCTTTAATAGGGACATCCCAGAAGAGTAACAGAAACCCAGACCCTGGCTCATTCCAGTAGTGGGGTTTTGAGGGATGGAGAAGTGAAAGAGGGAGCTGACTTGAAGGCCAGTAGTCCTGGGGCGCCTGGGTGGCGCAGTCGGTTGAGCGTCCGATGTCAGCCAGGTCACGATCTCGCGGTCCAGGAGTTCGAGCCCCGCGTCGGGCTCTGGGCCGACGGCTCGGAGCCTGAGGCCTGCTTCCGATGCTGTGTCTCCCTCTCTCTCCGCCCCTCCCCCGTTCATGCTCTGTCTCTCTCTGTCCCCAAAAAAATAAATAAACGTTGACAAAAAAAATTAAAAAAAAAAAAAAAAAAAGAAGGCCAGTAGTCCTGAGGTCCTTCCCATCAACCGACTGTCAACTTGACTTTCAAAAGGAGCTAGCTCTGATCTTAAGAGAAACCTCCATTGTCTGCGAGAAGGTCACTGGGCCTGGAAGCCACCACCAAGGAAATATTGAGGCTGAATAAGCTGCATTAGCATTGGGACCAGAGATTTCTTTTTTTTTTAATTTTTTTAAGTTTATTTGTTTTGAGAGAGAGAAAGAAAGAGAAGCAGGGAGGGGCAAAAGAGAGGGGGAGGGAGGGAATCTCAAGCAGGCTCTGCACTGAACTCCATGCAGGGCTCAATCTCATGATCCATGAGACCATGACCCAAGCCAAAAATCAAGAGTCAGATGCTTAACTGACTAAGCCACCAAGACTCCTCTGGACCAGGGGTTTTCAAGCAGGTGTGATTTTTTCCCTCTTCCCCAAACCCTCCAGAGGCCATTTGGCAATGTCTGAAGATGTCATTGGATGTCACAGCAGGGTGGGGTGGAGGGGATACTGGTATCTAGTGGGCAGAGGCCAGGGATGCTTGTAAACATCCTGCAGTGCACAGGACAGCCCCCTACGAAAAGAATGATCTGGCCCAAATGTCAGTATGTCGAGTTTGAGAAAACCTGATTCGGATGATAACTGAGCAACAAGTATGGCCGGAGTTACAAAAGTCCAAGAGATGGCCAACAAAGAGGACATGAAGTCAAATTGAAGGACAAATGAGGCCCATCTTAGGCCCAGTTTTCAATGGCTGGTTTCACTCCAAGGTTTTCTCCTCGGTCCCCCAAAGTTCAGGATGATGTAGCTAGTTAGTTCATTCTGCCTTATTGAGTATACATGAAGGAAAGAAACATTTGATTTTACAAATAAGACTTTAGTATAAAGAACAATTTGCACTGGGAGGTGGGGCCCCACGGGTCACTGTTATATGATTTTCTGCCTAAGAAAACTATTAGGTGAACCAGCTTCTGAGTCATGGTTTCTCAAAGTGTAGTCCGTGGAGCATCCAGATGAGTCACCTGGAGGTTAGTTACAAAACCAGATTACCAGGCCCCCATCAGGCCTGCTGAGATCCTAGATAAGATCCAGAAATCCAGATTTTTTAGCAACCTCCCCACGTGATTCATGCACTCACAAGAGAACCTCTCCCTTCAGCTTCCTATAGTGGCGACTTTCAAAGCCCTAGTATTGCCCAGGCCTGATTCACGTCTCCATGCCTGTATGAAGTCTTTGGACACCTAGCTTCTGCCTTCTTGTATTTCCATAGAGTGTTTGATGTGTACCACTAGCTCTCATGAGGACTATGGATGAGCACTCTGTCTTAACTCTCTCTACCACTGACACCTGGCATGGACCAGGACCTAGAAATTATCGACAAAAGACCAGCACCTCTCTGCATTTGCTGCCATTCTCATGAACCAGATTAAACAGATACCGGTGCCCCTATTAGGGTTGCCCAATCCTTGTTCGCCTGTTTCTCAGTCCTTCCTATGCACCCAGCAAGAACAGATAGCAGAAGGCTAATTTGTCCTCTAATGTGGGACCTTGACCCATCACACATCAACAGGTCAACAATTTACCACAGTGCACGTAGCTACATAAGGGAAGTCCAACAATTAATTCTCTGAAAAACAGAAAGAAGCTCCTGACGGAAAAGCCAAGACCCTTCCATTATTCTCCCATTTCTACCTTGCAAGGCATTAAACACTTAAAATAAAGCATGCTGTTAGCTTTGTCTCCTCCTGGCAGAGGCCCTAGAAGATATGAATGCATTAAGATGCCATTAAAGAAATGGCTTGTGTGCAGACTGGTTGCCGAGGTACCCTAGGCCGTCTGTAGGACCCACCAACAAGCCTCGTCAGTCTGAATATTTTGTTGCACATATGCTCTGGGTTTGGCATTTACATGACAAGGCTTCCTTATCAAAATTGCTTAGGTAAAAATGCTTCATTGCCCTCCCTTTATAAAGACGCATCCTTCTGCAGTAAAAAGACCACCAGGAGAATAAAATACATGCGATGCCAATGTCATATAAATGAACCAATTTTTCCATCAGAGCTCAAAAGGTTTGAAAGACCTTGGCCTCTCCATAAAACTTGTGTACAATGTGATTTTCAGGGTAATTATTAAACCGTGGCTGACATTCATAGTGAAAGCAAGGTAATTAGCAATTGGAGTGACTACAGGAGGCCAGTTTTGGGTGCTTGTTTTATTTTAAGTGAAATAACTCTGGGGTGTAGTTAACTTTGCCAGCAGTGGGAAGGTCCCATGGGATCCGAGCCAGCCAGCAGAGACAACGCCCGTCTCTGGGGGAAAATGGCTATTGGGCAATAGTCCATATGATCAAAGATAATAGCATCGATTCAGAGTCCCTCAACTCCCATCTTCTGGGAGGCTATTGAATGTTTTCATCTGATCGTTTGTAAAAGAAATCATCTGCCTCAACCCGGAATGCCTTTCAGTCTTCTTTAAAAGATGGAAGAATCATTGTCCAGTAGAAACTATGTTGACTTGGGGTTGATTATTTTTTAATGGGAGAAGAACATGAGGTGAAGAATTAGCTGCCTGGCTTTTTAAAAAGCGTTAACCATCCAGCTATCTATATTTGTGTGAAACACAAGCCGAGAACACCATATAATAGCTGTGTACGTTTGCTGTTGTTATCGTCAGGTTGTTATGCTCTGGCTTTGAGCATGATGGCAGGGAATCTGAATTAAAGCATGGTCTCCATAAGAACGAATGCTTGCTTCTTAGCGGTTCTCCACTTTGCAACAGACCAAGCTAACGCTGAAGTCTTGAAGCCTCTCCCCAAAATTTCAAGGTGAATGATAAATAGCTAACTACCCATCAGGAAATTGAGAAAAGGGCAAACATTAAATCCAGTGTTCCTCATTTCCTGTATAATGTATTAAGAGAGTTTTGGGTGAGATATATAAATATCTCCAGGCTATAGTGTTTCTTCCCTGGAGAAGTTGGTGACCAACGTTAAGTCCGCCATAGAAAAGAAAAAAGCTATCACCGCTTCACTGATTGCCATTAGATTCTAAGATGGGCTCATGAGACTCTGTAAGGAACGAATGTTTTCCTCCCTTTCACTCCCACATCAAATCCTGATTAAGTGGGAAACTTTGCCTCCTAAGACCCATTTAAATTCAGTAATATAACAATATCATTACCACTTGATACATGTTTGAAGGGCTATGAACAGAGATGTGAAGCTGAAAGTCATCAGAAGAATTAAAATTGAGAAGTCTAAAAGTAAATCAAATTTGGACCACAGACCTGAGAACACAGCCTTGAAGTTCTTTTGCATATGGTAGATGGAAGGCAATTTAGAAAGTTGAGAAGACACAGAGATAAAGGGGGAAATGCCTAAATCGTTTCTACTTTGCTACTGGGAGCAGAAGTTAGGGGATAGGAAAAACTATTGTATTCTACAGACAGAGCCCACTGAAACCTCTACACTTAGAAATAAGAGGCTTTGTTGTGTTCATTTAAGCCCCTCAAGGCTCTCTCAAGGTAACTGAGCTGTTCAGTCCCCACCTTTGCAGCAGGAAGTAATGAACTTCAGTAAAGAGCCCTGCTGCCAGGGTCGCTCAGGAGCGACCACAGAGAAGGAGGAAGTAGCTACTTGTGCTTTACTTCCTTGAAACAAGGTGGACGGTGGTGAGCTGAACCCAGAGGTGCAACCCTTCTTTGTCCTACGTGAGCGAAGCCCGGCAGCGCAGAAACCTGCATGCAAAGGGGAAAATTGATTGGAAGTGGAAGAGAAAACATGAAAGGAGTTAGGCAAATATCCTCTAACAAAGCAGGAGTAATCACGGCAGATGCTGAAAAATTCAGCAGTGGAATAAATTGAATAGAGAGATGGACCCAAGAGGCAGCGTGGAGACAGGTGGAAACGCACGGGAAACTGCTCTTATCGTGGGTTCGAACCAGGCTTTGCGGATTCATGCATGGCATCGTGTGTAGCTGTCCAAGACTTAACCATCAAGGTTCCAGTTACTCTGCAGTACTAACGTAGTTTCGGGGTAATTTTTATCAAGTTGGTGCAGATGCAGTGTCCGTGAAACCCAAGTTTCTGCCCTCTGGATTCTTAGATTCAGTGAGGATATCATTTGCCCATCATGCAGCGTATTCAAATACGCTGTGAAATACGTTGTGAAATACACAAATACGTTGTGAAAACGGAGTTAAACATTTTAAAGATGACCTCATAGCTTGTTGCCTTAGCTCATCGCCTTTCTTTTCTGTGTCTCTATGTCTGATTACTTCTCCACCGGTTTTCTTCTTCCGGATTTGTCTCCTTAGTCCTGATGCCCCTCCCCACAGCTACCATTGTCTTTCTCACTCTTATTTCACTGCTAGTTTTTTTTTTCCAGGAAGTGATCCAAAAGCCATTATTTCTGTCGCCTCTCAATCATTTCTTAGCTCCATTGCACCCTGCATCTACACTGCTCAGTGGAGCTGACAGTCAAATGCCAAGTATTATCCTCACCTAAACCTTCTTCTCAGTACATTCATGATGTTAAACTTATTTGTAAAAGATTAAGCACAGGGGCACCTGGGTGGCTCAGTCAGTTAAACATCCGGCTTCAGCTTGGGTCATGATCTCGTGGTTCCTGAGTTTGAACCCGGCATCGGCCTCTATGCTAACAGCACAGAGCCTACTTGGGATTCTGTCTTTCCTTCTCTCTCTCTGCCCCTCCCCCTGCGTGCCTTCTCTCTCTCTCTCTCTCTCTCTCTCTCTCTCTCTCTCTCTCTCTTTCTCACAAAAATAAATAAATAAACTTTAAAAAACAGAAGATTAAGCACAAAAACCAAGCTGTACTCCAAAATAAGACTGTGTGGGAGACAGTTTTCCAAAGATGTTTTCCCAGGACTCTAAAGAGACCATGAGCCAGAGAATGCAGGCAGCCTCCAGACACTGACAATGACCCCTGGCTGACAGCAAGGAAATGGGGACCTCAGTCCTACAACTGCAAGGAACTGAATTCTATCAATAACCTGAATGAGCCTGGAACCAGATTCTTCTCTAGCAGCTCCAGAAAGGGACACAGCCCTGCTGACATTTCGATTTCAACCTTGTGAGACTCCAAGCAGAGAATCACATTGTACCATATTGCACCCAGATTTCAGACCCGCAGCAACTATGAGATAAATAAATGTGTGTCGATTTAAGCCACCAAATGTATGCTACACTGTTACAGCGACAATAGAAAACTAATACAGATGAACAGATCTGTTTCTCAAATTTCTGATGTCTTAGCATTCAAATTCCTGTTTCTTCTAAAGTATGGTTAATGTTTCCCATCTTAACTAACTTCTGAATATCCAGACTCTCATGTATTGAAAATTGCAAACTTACTCTCTCTGGGCACCATGGAGCCAGACTTTTGTGCACATATCTATACGAGAATTTGTGTGTTCGTGTATTTTGTGTGTATATGTATATGCATATGTAGGTGTCTCTGTACATAAATACAACCTATGTAGACCTGATAAATACTAACCGTACTCAGTAAATGCTTATATATGCAGACATATAGGAATTATGTGTGTGTATATAAAATATAGTTTTTTGCTCAAGGCCAGGTACTACTATGTATTACTTCACAACAAACTTATAAGCTGTATACTCACAGCTCCACTGAATATATAAAAAACAGGCAGACAGAGGTCAAGTAACTTGCCGGAAGTTATCTGATCGATGGCTGAAGAGTATTCAAATATAGATCTGTCTGGATCCAAGACTGAAAGGTCTTTATTTTTCATCTTGCTTTTCTTTCATGCTGAATCTCTTTGGACATTCTAGGTCCTACATCCCCCTCTGCCCAGATGCCCTGTACCACCTTCCCTGAACTCCTTACCCCATGCACCTGGGTGCACTACCCTGGCAGTTTTCCCCCTTTATCTCTGTGTCTTCTCAACTTTCTAAATTGTCTTCCATCTACCATATGCAAAAGAACTTCAAGGCTGTGTTCTCAAGTCTGTGGTCCAAAATTTGATTTACTTTTAGACTTCTCAATTTTAATTCTTCTGATGACTTGCAGCTTCACATCTCCCACACCGACTCTTTTGTGAGTTCCAGGCACACATACAGCAATGGTGCTGGACATGTCTGCTTTCCTATCTTCTTGACCAAAACTCCAATATGTCTACATCAGCATTAGTAGGAAAAGAAGTCCTCTCTCCTTAGTACCCTATGCCCCACAGTCATCCATCTTGATCGCAAACTCAGAAACCTGCTAGCGTCTTCAAACCTCCCTTCTGGTTGAGAGCACGGGCTCTGGAGCTGGATTGCTTTGGTTGAAATCCCATCCACGCTACTTATTTCCTTTGGGACTTTGGACCAATCGCTTACCTTCTCAGGACCCAAAGAGCTTCCTCTGTAAAAGCAGGGTGATGATAACAGTAATAATAATACCTAGCTCACAGGGCCACTGCATGGTTTGAAAAGGTACTATAAACTTAGATCAGCACCCAGCACCCAGTACTTGCTCAGTAAGTTTCACCTACCATTCATTTTCCATTTAATTGCCACATCTTCGTTTATGATTTATGTTTCTGTTGCCCAGTTTTCTACCCTCCACCATTCTGTGTGATCATCTGGATTAATACAAACTGCTACCAAATGAATCTTCCAGAGGCCTTATTTTCATTGTAATGCAGAAATCCTTCAGTGGTTTCCCATGGCTTTCTGGATACAACGGGAACTTCCTGATCTTGGCATTCAAAGCTTTCCATGAACTGGCCCCTTGCCTCTCTTTTCAGTTGTTCCTACCTCTCTTCTCCCACTGAACCTTGGCTGCAGACAGGATGGACTTCCTACTTTTTTCTTAAACACACTGTTTAGGCCTGCTTGATAGCATTTGTAGTAAGTAGTCGTTACGCTTACTGTGTACGATGCAATATGTTGACCCTGTTAAGTGTCACATCATTTATCCCCACCAAAACTCTTGGAGGTAGTTACTGGGCTATCCCTAGTATATGAGGGACGAGATGAGAAAACTGAGCCCTGGAGAGAGTGAGTGACTGTCTGAAGTGTCTATAGTGAGGCATCTGCGAACGTGGGATTTGAATCCAAGTTGATTCCAGATCCCGTGATTGTAACCATTCTGTCTTATGCTTTCTTTATGCTACATTCCTCTTTCCTGGGGGATCCTTTACCCTTCTCCCACCTATCAACCAAAGTCTTCCTTAGGTTCTACCTTCACTATAAAGCTTTCCTAGATTCCTTCAAACTCTAGCGAACTCCTTGGTCAGGTTCAAGCTTCTTCGGGCTAGGAAGGGCCTGTTGTATTTCTCGTGAAGCTGGCAGTTCCTTGAGTGTAATACTTAATAAATTCTGATTATGAATTGGTACCAGATTGCTTTACTAATGAGCTTGACAGTGAGTCCTGGTGGTTGAGCCAACTAACCTCTGACTTCCCTTTATTCCTGTTTTTGCCCTAGGTAGCCTTTTTTTTTTTTCACCCAACACATATCTGAACCAGTGGAAGTCCCCAGTGGTGCCATCCTGTGGGACACCCCACTCCTTGCTACTGGATTTCCCCCTCCTTTGCAGTCACCCCAAGTTATGTCTATCTGACAACTTCATATGTGGCCCGGCAACGCCTCCTTCTGCCAGTACATAAGGGAGCTGCAATGAACAGCTAAGCAAGAGGAGAAATGAGTCATTCTCATTTTGCAGAAGTTGAGGAGTGGGAGGGACTCCAGGATAAAGAACTGTGGCGCCTGAAGAGGAATAGAGGAAAGACTGGATGCAAATATTGGAAAGAGAGGAAGTCACACAAGAGTTGCTCAATATTATTAAATGCTTCATTACAAGACAACATTCCTACCTTCTAAAATCATGTGTTAGGGATATAGGCTACGATGGGTAAGAGGGTCCATGGATGGACTTCCAAGATTTGTGACCTCCAACCATGCATGCACCTTTCCTTTTTTTAATTTATTTTTTTTAGTTTATTTATTTTTTGAAAGAGTGAGAAAGGGAGAGCAAGGGAAGGGCAGAAATAGTAGGAGAGAGAGAATCCCATGCAAGCTCCAAACTGTCAGCATAGAGCCCAGTGTGGGGCTCAAACTCATGAACAATGAGATCATGACCCGCGTTGAAATCCAGAGTTGGATGCTTAATTGACTGAGCCACCCAGACACCCCCATGCATGCACATTTTCTGAGTACTTACATCTTTCTGTGAGTGAGTCTATAGTTTTTACTAGTTTCTCAAACGGGTCCATAAAAAAAAAAAGGGTGGTAAAATACTATTTTCAGATCTTAAAATAGAAACATAATCTTACCCCAGGAAATCAGGTGACCCAGAGGTGGACTCTGATAAAGTCGTATAAAGAAAAAAGTAAAAAAAAAAAAAAAGAAAAGTTAAATCTGAAAATTCTCCATGTGCTATGATATGCCTGCTCATCTAACAGTTGCTGAAGAGTTACGTAGATGGTATAATGTGTTTAGAGCTAACGACATACAGTGAAATTGCTAAATATTCAGTGACCACAGATCAAAAGGGCTTCTGCTACATGGAATCTTTGTTTGCCTACTTAAGCCAGTTTTAAAGTAATGATACAGTTTACTTCCCCATTTTTTATTTTTATCATCTCTTACTATGTTTCTCATAGTTCTTTAAAGAAGCTTCCTCAGTGCCCACACTTGGACAAGGAAGGATCGGCATCTCTCTTTCTCTATCAGTTTGAGGCACGACAAGGTTGAGATAAATGAGTTGCTCAAGTCCGAGGTATATGTATGTGCTTCACCCAAGTCCGGTTATTACTGGAGCAAAAGGAGTGGCCTGTGTCAGTAAAAAAGCAACTTCGATAAAGAGGAAGGCTCATTAAATAAGCAGATGGCTTCTATTTAGGCCATTGGTGTTTGGACGAGCCGGTTAAGTGAGAGTTTTCCTGAAGATCACCACCTTCGCTACAGAATCTAGAACCATGTTTGCCAAAGGGACTTCTCAGGGTCAGATGAGAATGTCTTATTCCAGTGTCTCTGTGCCCAAAACAAACAAACAAACAAAAAGGTGGGGGGCAGAAAGCCACAGTTTTAAGTTGATGGTCAAAAGAGTCTTTTCTGGGACCACTCACTTCTGGGTGGCCTCATGCAAGGCAGCCATCCCGCACCTGGACTCTTAAACGTGTTGAGCGCTAGAGAGAGAAGACAAGGCTCTGGAAACAAAAACCTCGAGAACAACCACAGTGTATTTTGCTCGTCGTCTCCCGCTGCCCCAACACTCCCCCTTTCTGTCTGTGGTTGAATCCTACTTCCGGCTAGGGCAGGAGCAAAAGGTATCAGTGAGTCAGCAGCCTCGTTATTTTTCTTTCTTAAAGTTCAAAACTCTCAGAATACTGGGAACCTTTTGCAAAGAAATTGCTCTCCCGGTTAAGTGTCGTATCTGTATCCGCAGTGCATGTCTTATTGGACTCTGCACAGATGTGCCCTTGACAAATGCCTTTGGAACTGACCCTGTCTGTTATAAAAGCAGGCATAACGACTCTTCATAATGCTTCTCCCTCAGGACTCACCGCCTGGGAAGGTTGGCAGGGCTTGCTTCTGTCTTGGTGGTCATGGAGATCAGACCTCAGTGGACATATTCCTTCGACCATCTTTATAACCCACATAATGTCTCACGGGCAAGCAGTGGTTTCATCAGACTGGTGGGCACCACTGGAGAGTAGGCTCATCCTGCAGTGAAGAAACAAAATCTTTTCGGATCCCATGTTTCAAGTGTCTAATCAATTAATTCCTAGTCCCATGGCCTTTAAATGTTTCTTACCTCATGCACCTAGTAGACAAAATTTGCCTACATTCCCATAGTCTCTGAGTATGTGTACGAATTCTGTTGTTCTTATCAATAGCTAGTATTTCAAAACACAATATACATGTGGGACAAGGTTCATTGTTAGGCATAATAAATGTGAGGCCCTCATTTATTCTTTCATTAAACTTAAGAGTTTCATACTGAGAAACTTCTGGATGCCGAGCTCTGCTGTCATCACTGAAGATACGGTGAATGAAAACAGACAAGGGGCTCAGTTAAGCGTGCGACTTCATCTCAGGTCATGATCTCATGGCTCCTGAGTTGGAGCCCCGCGTCAGGCTCTGTGCCGACAGCTCAGAGCCTGGAGCCTCCTTTGGATTCTGTGTCTCCCTCTCTCTCTGCCCCTCCCCAACCTGTGCTCTGTGTGTGTGTGTGTGTGTGTGTGTGTGTGTGTGTGTGTGTATGTGTGTATGTTATTTATTTCTAAAAAATAAATAAACATTTACAAAAGAAAACAGACAAAATTTCCACTCTCATGGAGCATAGAGTCGAGTGCAGGAAGAGAAATCATAAGCAAAATAAATAAGTACAATGTATGGTAGTGTCACAGGCTAGCAAGTGTCATGGAGAAGAATAAAACAGGAAGGAGAATTCAGGTGCTTTTGAAGGGAGAGTTGCATTTTAAATAACCCAGAGAAAATACAGATTAGGGAATTAACTATTTAACAGTTTGTAACCATCTGACTGAGAATCAAGGTATCCTCGTCAATGTCTATCACCTTACATAGCAGTCAAGTACAGTTTCTTTTTTTTTTTTTAATTTTATTTTAACCTTTAATTCATTTTGAGAGACAGAGAGAGACAGAGTGCAACTGAGGGTGGGGCAGAGAGAGAGGGAGACACAGAATCTGAAGCAGGCTCCAGGCTCTGAGCTGTCAGCACAGACCCCGATGGGGGCGTCGAACTCACAGACGGTGAGATCATGACCTGTGCCGAAGTCAGGCACTTAACCGATTGAGCCACCCAGGCGCCCCTCAAGTACAGTTTCTTTATTTAGATAACCAATATCAGTAGAATTCTAAGTTCTCCTTGTGTCCTAAAGTGATCATCTTGGAAGACCACTAACTTAATCTACACTTACCTGCGCAACTGCTTGAAACAGACTTCTCAGATCCTAGGTATATTATGACAGTTTACCTTTGGGATCTAGCCAGGATGATGAAGTTCGGTGGCTGTGTAGGTGGCAGACGTGGAGGCCTACAGTCAATCAGCTCTTTGATCCAATCTTGATTTGGTTCCACAGTTGATTTTTACATCTTATGGTTTGTTTGGGTATGAGCAATTCTCTTAAATGTCCAAAGCCATTTTTATGTTATTGTCTTACTTTAGACAAGGTGATTAGGGAGAATATACGCACAAAAGCTTACTTAACTCAACAGCTGGTAGTTACAGGAAGCGGTAACTTGGTTTTCTTTTCCTTTCTGTTGAGTTCTGTTAGTGTAGCATGAGCATTTCCCGTTTTACCAGAGAAGGAGGATTTGTTCGGCCTGGTGAAGCTTCAGAAGGAAGGTGTTTAACGAAATTGGTATTGTTAAATATTTCACGACTCGAGGAACAGGATACAATGAGCTTCCGAGGAAAGGTCTTTAAACGGGAGGCCAGTGAATTTCGGAAGAAGAGACGAACGGTGAGGAGAATAAATCAAGAAGAAATCCACAGATTTACCTCTGTAGGTATCCACATGTCAATGTTTGTTTTTCGTCTTTTCTTCAATACTTAAAAAAGAGAGATCGATCCTGGGGTGGTGTTCTAACATAGGCTGTGGGCAAGGTCCCAGACAGAACAGAATATTCTCTTTGGCTCATGAATATCCTCTTTTACTTACATCATTATTTTTTAATTACTTGTATCATTGTTTTAAAACATATGGAGAGAGGATTGAAATAGCTAAACAATTACTAGAATCTTTTCATTTTTAAGGAAAAGCCTACAATGACCTCCATTAAGACTTTGACCAATGACTTGTGTGGAATTGTGGGTTTTTTTTTTAAATTACTGCTCTATTTTGATCACATATCACTCATTTGTTTTAAAATCCTGAGAACAGTCCAAATTATGAAAGAAAGTATAAATAAATATTTGATTAAATGAGCCAAGTAAGAAAGTAAAAAAAAAAAAAAAAACAACTAATAGGTTTCAAGGGTTAAAACAGTTGGGTTTGTTTATGGCTAAAAATGTTTCTGCCTGATTATTGTTTGCAAAGAAAATGGGTGCTCTGGAAATGTGTACTTATTATGGAATTCTAGATTTCTATCTGTAAGAGCTACCACAGTTGAATGTCAGAGCCTGTTGCTGGAGTGCATCTGTGACCCACATGGAACGCGGAAGGCCCACTTTGTATGATAAATGGCCACGGCACATGACCAGGCAGCTCTTTTTACAGAATGTTCTTTTACAAAGTAGTTCAGGGTTTGCTTGCTTTCTTCAGGGCAAGGGTTCTCAACCCCGCCACTATTGCCTTCTTGGATCCGAGATTTCTTTCTTGTTCCAGGCTTCCCTGGGCGTTGTGAGATGATGGTTAACGACATCCCTATTCTCTACCCGCTGGTTGCAAACGCTCCTCAATTGTGACAATCAAAAATGTGTCCAGGCATTGTCAGATATCCCCTTGGGCAAGGAGGGTGATCGTCCTGGTTGAGAACCCCTGCTCTAGGGGTAAAAATCTTTTTTGTTCGTATCATCGTCTTTAATCTAGAAACAGAGCAGCTTTAAAAAACATTACATAGGTGATGATGTAACGATTATTTATGAATAGTCATTTAGTGCATATGAATAATCAAATTAATAGTCACTTAACCCTTGATAGGCCCAAATCAGGTGCCAAATATGTCTCCAGTAATAGTGGTTCTCTTTATATTTACCATCTATTTGGTAGTCATTTAACACGAATAGCATTTATCAGAGGTCTGGCTCATAGCATTTGCGACGTGTTGTTGTTCGATCGGTTTCTGTCTCTGTGTCTCTGTAGTGCATGTCTCCCGTTGAGAAACATGGGCAAATGAGCCTTTCCACCTTGTTCCCATATCTCTCTACCCAGTGTTTCATAAGTGGAATGTGCAGAGTCCTGAACCCAACCTCTGGGTCACCATGGGGCCCCGAGGGTCCCCAGCTGTGTCTTGTCTACTGGCCACCCAGTAAACATCATCAGTTTTTTACTTTTAGCCTGTGAAAGAGGATACGTGTTTGAAAAGCTTGTTTGGTTTGGGATTCGTTTAACCTTTAGAACAGTCCAAAAACTATACTTTCCCCGTTGCCTTTCGCTCGGTGGAATTCAGAAGTCCCGTGGACGATGCCACTGTGAGGGTGACTTCCTGTGACCGCTAGGAGATGACATACTGGAGAAGAACATGTCTATCTCACGCAGACCACCCATACAGCTTGGCAACAGGACAGTCCCCAGGGTCTTACCATATAATGAAGCTAATCACTCTAGGAATTATCTTAATTGAATTTGAAGGCATTGCTACTAAGCACTATGGGAAAAGCAGCCTGTAAGGACAGAGTTCTCCCACAGCGGTTAGTAGCTGTGCATTCACATTTAATTAAGATCATTCATACAGTGATTAGCTTTCTTCGGTGGAAGGCACTGGGGACTTCCTGCTAGCTACCGCCACCAGCCTTGGTCTTCCTGAGATAGGCTATCTCCTTTTGCAGAGTGTCTCTTCTGTCGACTGGGGTGTTTCTCAATCCATCCTGAAGTCTCATTCCCAGATGTGGTTTTTATTTTTGGAAAAAAGAATCCAAAGAAGTGAAGCACGTGATTAGATGGGGGGTCATTCTGTCCGACCGTCTCACCTACTCTCCGTAGGACCTTGAGTATATTACAGAAATTACTCTGAACCTCGGTTTACTCTGCCCCAAGATGTTCGTCACAATACCTGTCTATCGTAAGATTGCTTATTGGATTTCAGTTTGACCATGTGCCTCCTGAACGTGATGTGAACACCGTAAAAAGTGGGGAGTAACCGCGTCACGTCTGTCGTATTAAGAAAACCAAGTAAAGTACTTCCATTTCCAAGGGCAAGGGAAGAGGGATTATAATCGTAGTGAGAACGCCTTTTCAGTGACTGTGTATTGAAGCCACTGGACTATATAGGTGACTCCTTCCTCCTGGGAGCCTTGCACAAAGATGAAAGGTGACAGAGTCACTCAGTAGACAAGATGGGCATTCAGGGGTCCCAGATCGCTCTATGCGTTGGTGGACCCTGCCTTAGAAACGTCTTGTGTTTTTTTTTTTCCCCACCCGTGCACTAATGCACACAAAGCCACATTGGACTTTCCACAGCATGATTATCTAAGCTTTCTAAAAGCTAAACCAGTATCTCTAGACAAGCTTCAGAGACAGTTTTGATAGGTGATAAGGAAGAAGCAATTCAAGTGGCAAAAGGCCCAACACGTGAAGACATGGCCTGAGGTTATCTCAGAGAATAAAAACAAAAAAACTTCCTTTTGAATTTTTTGGATATACTGATATTGGAGTGAAAGGAGAAATAATGACCGCTCTGGATAATTATGATAGGTTATCTGTTTTTATAATGGTCATGTAGATTTCGAATGCCACAAACCTTTTCCTGCTCTAAGGCAGATTTAGAAATGGTTTCATTTCACAGTAATCTAGAATACTTCACCAGAACACTGTGACTTCCTAAAACGCGTACAACCCAGACTTGGTACTCTCAGGACACAGACCAACAGTTGTGTTTATTTTGTTTTCTTCAGATGCTATTTGAAGCTGTTTATCTAACTCTGTTGGAATTTTTAATTGTTTTGGAAGTTTCCCTCATTAATCCTGTTTTCAAGTGAACTGGCTAAGACATGGCGTCACCTATTTGAATCCACTTGTCACAGTCAATATACTGTATGAGAGCAACTGCATTACGAGAGAAGTTCAAGGAAAATTAAACCTCTTCGTTAGATTGTCAAGTAGAACTACTTCTGTTGATTTTTCTAGTGTGCATGGTACTCTGTAGATGTTTTTTTAAACTGGCTTTCTATTTTTATTTATTTATTTTTTTAACCAAATCATTCGGTGTGATCTCTGGTACATCGGAAGTCAAAAAAAAGATCACTTCCTCCCTAAATCGCATGTCCTAATTTGGAAAGATTAAATACACGATTAAGTTGAATTAGTATATCAATCATCTGCACAGTCAGGGAAAAAAATGAAAAATTCATTTAAATAAATGTGTGTTGTTATTTTTAAGTTATTACTGGTTTGTGGGTCATGAATCGACAGGATTTGAGACTATTTGGAGAACTTTGGATACACATGAAAATCCTTGCTCTCCTGCATCAGGCTCTGGGCTGATGGCTCGGAGCCTGGAGCTTGTTTCCGATTCTGTGTCTCCCTCTCTCTCTGCCCCTCCCCCGTTCATGCTCTGTCTCTCTCTGTCCCAAAAAATAAATAAACATTGAAAAAAAAAATTAAAAAAAAAAAATCCTTGCTCTCCTCTTTCATAATAGCCTATTAGCACTTCAATAGAAAATTGAAAACTGTTGGGGCACCTGGGTGGCTCAGTCGGTTAAGCATCTGACTTCAGCTCAGGTCATGATCATGATCTTGTGGTTCATGAGTTCTAGCCCTGCTTTGGGCTCTGTGTTGACAGCTCAGAGCTTGGAGCCTGTTTCGGATTCTGTCTCCTTCTCTCTGCTCCTCCCCTGCTCATGTTTCTCTCTCTCTCTCTCTCTCTCTCTCTCTCTCTGTCTCATTCTCTCTCTCAAAAATAAACAAATATTTAAAAAATTAAAAGCTGTAGAAAGATAATCTAATCTGAACATCTTTAACATATCTCTCACATACATCATTTTTATACAATGTATTGCGCTATATATATAGTCCTTTAAGTGCATTTTTAATCTATTTTTCCATGTTTATGTGAACAGCCTTTCTCCCTGGTCATCTGTACCTCCTTCTTACTGCCACTCCTTGTTCCATACAGACATTCACAATTACCTGTTTGAGCTATTTCATAATGAGCCAATTAGCTGAAAGGAAGCACAGGCAAGGGTCCCAGGATTATGCGCGAGGGTAACAAACAATGAAACAGGACTGAATCCGGGTTCAAACAATGGAAAGTAGGGCTAAGAGCTATAAATGGACGGTTGAAGAAAGCAAAAAAAAGCTGGAGTCATGGGTGGGGGGATCTGAATTCAATCCAGGCCGTGGAAATGGAGTAGTGTAAATTGAAACTTGATTTAACCCAACAGTCTAGGCAGGGGACTCTGATGACACCCTTTATTACCTCTGAGCGGGAGGTGGACCGTTGGTCCGGGAGGGAGTAGGGCACAATGGGCAGAAAGTAGCACCGTGATCCCAACAGATCTTTTTGTTCCCCAGATGGTGGTTGTGGCCCAAAACTTTTGGAATCTGGAGATTCTCTCAATTAGTGGCAATTTCCGTTGGATCTGTGACACAAATATTAGCTAGCATTCTGTATACACTGCCTTAATATCCCTTTCATTTCCTATTCTCCATCCTCCTTACCCTCTTATAAATATTTTTCTGTCCTCTTCCCTAAGGTGCCCAGTGACTTCACCTTGTCGCAGCTCACAAAGGGAGCAGGAATCATACTCAAGACTATAGCTGTATTTCAGCAGCCTCCCTCCGAGAGAGCGGGGGCAGAGGGGGAAGCTATTGTGTTTCCTCTTCCTGCAGCACTGTGACTGGTGGCGTAGAGAGACCCATAGGTTTTGACACTGAGCTGGGTTGCAATTCCAGTTCATCAGTCAGCCTGCCGACCCAAGTCCTCAGAATCCAAGTTTCTGCATCTGTACAAAAAAGCAGTGATGATCTCTTCTAGGCTTTATAGGGATGTTCAGTGAGAGAAAGTGTTAAATACTCTCACGGTCCCGGGTGATAGGGCATATGACCCTAGCGAGGCCCATTCAGCACTTCCCTCTAGAACTCTGAATCTTGAGTGGAGAGATGCCAGGATCCCACACGACTGACCTTCAGTTCCAAACACTGAGACTCACCAAGACTGTTCCTAATAGGGGTGGGGAGAGAAGTCCACAGAGGGAAATAAAATGCTAGTACAAAAAAGAAATCAGGGCAGGTGTCGTCTGGGCCAAAAAAACAACAAATGCCCACGATGCATATTCAATCTCAAGTAGCCAAGAGTAAGGAAAGAAATAAAAGAAGGAGCTGTCATTATTGGAGAGATCTATTGAAAATATAAGATGCATGTTGTTGACAAAACCATTTACATTCTTGTATGTGTGTGTGGCATGTATGTGTTTATGGATATATGCACACACACACACACACACACACACACACACACTCCTCGTACTCAAGCCAAAAGTTCATTTGTGTGGCTGTTAACGTTCTAGAATAGTGTCAGAGTTTAAGCCAGTGGAAGCCTTCATGACAGATTTCACGTGAATTAATCTAAAATTCCCAGCAGTTGGCTCTAAGGCATTAATTTCTCTGGTATCAGGCAGACTTGTAATTGGGTCGTGATGTATTTTTAATCATATTTATTATCTTTCAAGTGTTTCTAGAAAACTAAATGAGACATGTAATTAAATTTGATTTAGATCTTTTTGGATCTTTTCTACTTCTTTACAAGCCCCCGTGTTAGATGGAGAAGCAAACACTCTTATTTTTTTATTATCATTTGTTATACAAAGCTGTGTGAATTTTGATGTGCTGCTAAGAGGTATATCTGGTCAAATTTCCTTAAAAAGAAAATAAGCCTGTAAAGGTCTGGTTTCAGCTTGAAAGTACACCTTAAATCATAGTTCCTATAAATCTCATTTGTGTCCTCGGTTTTCCTAATAACATTAAGAGTTAACAAAATGGAATATTCTGATTTTTCGAACTGTAATGTTTCTGTTGAATATGATGACTTACCTTCCTTTATATTTGCAAAGGACTTTATAATTTACCAACTTTAACCTGCTTCGTTTCACTAAAATGGACCGAGACATTTAAAGAGTTACTACTGGTTGATTTCTTCTGAGATCTGTGTCCGTTTTTGTTACCAAGGGAACCATTTCCAAATTCAGCTTAATCTGAGCTTGCCCAGCTGTACAATTCTTAACTTTGATTTAGCTAGTGTTTTTCCATTCTCATGAAACTGTGTACTTCAAGGCAGAGCGAAGGTTAAAGGGTCAGCATAAGATGGCTTATTCCTTACTTAATCATTTCCTTTTTGGTAAGAAAAGCTAGTCTTGTTTTCTGAAGCTCAAACATTTGAGAGGTTGTCCAGTGAAACTCCCTTTGATGAAAGGCTGAATTAAATCTGTCACACGACCACAGGCTGACAGCTGTGGCCATGGATACAGCTGTATGGGTTCTTTCCAATTCTGTCATTTATTTTAAACACAAATAGTGTGGAAGTTGGTTCCATTCCAGTTGTACGAAGGCCAAAGGGTCCTGGATTAAGTTAAGGTCTAAAGAATCCATGTGTCATTTGTATTTTTATTTCCTCTAAGAAATTTAATCAGTTATCTGGATAATGCTTAAATTAGTTAACAGCTGTGTTGCTTCTAATTTGTCTTGGAGATCTTGAGATTGGAATTCTTTTTAGGGTTTCTTTAAAAACCCTGTGGATCCTCAATGTCAGTTATTTGTTTGTCTGTATGCCAAGATGTGAAGAGGATGTTTAAATAATTGGCATCTCATGCCTACTATATTGGTCCTGAAGTAAATATCAATTTTTATTTGTTTGTTTTCCTGGATCATTAGCCAAAATGAATGGTTTTGTAAGGTGAAGAAGACACTCAGCTATCAATTAATTCTGGTATGAATATTCAAATTAGAATAAATGTTCAGATATCTGGCAAGGACAAGGCTGATTGGGGAAGATTAAGAAAGTCCCAACTAGCATCACGGAGGGCAAGTGTGTCACAGAAAGATTATAAAGGTTCTCCAAGGTAGGGGGAAAATCTTTTTTTCATAATAGTGTTTCCTGGAAAGATCAGATTTTTCTGAAAAGGAGAACCACGGGAAACTAGTTCAGATCAACAAACTAGAGTGACCTCAACGGTGAGTAGCGAGTCTTGGCTCCCTAATTACACTTGAAATTTAGAACACAAACTTGTGACCTCCCAAAATGAAGGATCCTAAATCCCATTAACCACTTTCCCTGATTAGGTCTTAGCGATCTTGTTTACTTCCAGTACTGATAAACTTGACCTGCATGAATGTAGGTGAGACCTACAGAAAGACATCCTATATCTCCAACTTGATTGTCTCTAGGTATGAGTTTAATACTAATCTTAAATTTAATCTTTTTTTTTTTAATTCAGAAGTATAAATACATAAAAATGTTTTCTAGGCTGTTTCTCAAGGTAGAATTTGAGGCAGAATTTCATAGTCACTTTCATTTGCTGATGTACTTGATTAGGTAGGTTTCCTTCCTTTTTTCTTTGCAGGGTACAGCAGCCTGACTTGATTCAGGCAATTCACAGTGTAGATGCTGCCCTTTTTAAAATAGATGTCAGTGTTTTCCTTATGTTATTAGTTCTTTTGCTTCCACAGAATAGCTAGCTATTAAGTTTTTTTTTTTTTTAAGGAAATTTAGATAATAAATACAGAAGCATGTACCATAGTTTCTGGGTACATGAGGAATTTAGTGTAATGGATTTAATTGATTGGTTGGATTGACTTGGTTTTGGTATATGCTTTTGGGTAAAACGTGTAGGGTAATTTCAGTGCTTTTCAAAGACAGATCTATATTTGTCTGGCAGTCGGTCGTTCACTTAATACCCTCTCATACTTCATGTCCTTGATCCTTATAATAACACTGCTGTAAGCAGGAAGTTGCCCTTTGACTCCTTTAAATCAGCCTCACTCAGTCTCAACGTAAGTACCTTGTCCCAGTTACACAGCTGGTAGATAAAAGACTGTGGCCCTCCAGCTACAGATTCTGACTTCTCATCATTTGCCATAACGACCAATGCACAGAGGTGTTTAAGGAACTTAGCAGATGTCTGTGGTTCCCTCCAGAGCTCAAAATACTTTTCATTAATACATTGCTAATTGTTGCCCTTTTTTGCTGATGGTAGATTCTAGGACCACATACATAATCTGTAATTATTTTCCCCAGTCCTCTTTCCCCAGTGTTTTATATGTCTTTTTTTTTTAGTTACTTGAGGCTGTTACTGGTTGAACCGCCATGCAAAGTTCCTGCTACGATTTTTGAGGTTTTCTCTCTGGTATGTCTTCAAAGGGTAAACGGTTTCAAAATCAAACAATTCCCCAGTGTTTCCATGAAGGCATGATAGCTTTGAAAGACCAAGTTCCTTTTTTCACCATGATGAAGGCAGTACACGTTCATTGTAGAAAATTTGGAAAATGTGAGAAATCAAAATAGCAAATACCTAAATCTCATAACCCATCCCAATATAATAACTGATCATATATAGATCTGTATCTCTAATCTGCTTTCTTTAAATTTTTTAGATCTTATGCAGATTAAAATGAAGTTTCAATTTAATTCCTCTCTACTCCTGAAACCAATACTGCTCTGTATGTTAACTACCTAGAATTGAAACAAAAATTAAAAAGAAACAGGCAGAATTCCATGAAAAATAAAATGAATGAGGGAAACAAAATTTAAGATTGTATCTTCAAAGCACTTAGAATAGACCGTTTAAGCACTTTTGAAAAAAAAATAATAAAATAAACAATAATTAATACATTTAAATGCTGGTGTGCAATATTTATTCTCATTTTTATTTAACAATAATACATAAGCGATTTTGCTTGTTATTACAAACTTTCAAATCTCAGTTGAAATGAGCATGTTTTGTTTCCTAGAATGGATGTGCCATAATTTCATTATAACTCCTTATCCTCAATGATTTACTGTTTCCCATTTTTAGCTGGCCTTGTCCTTCAGGCCTTACTATCCCTTAGAGGTCTAAATATTTTGGATTCAAACTTTCGTATTGTAATATGCATGCGTCTTGAACAAGTCTCTCCTTTTGCAGCAAATCTCGCCATCTTGGACATCTTGATCACGGACCCCACCTTCCTATTCCCCACCCCCCCCCCACCCCGGGCAAAAGCCAATCATATGCAAAACATTGTTACTATCCTTACTGAAGAATTGAAGAGTTACAAGGAGGAAACCGTGGCAGATATTGCACAATCATTCATTAGTGTGTTTTAACCCACATCCTATTTCCAGTGTCCTTCCCCAAGCCCATTAGAGCAGTAAGCCTCTCTCCACTGCACACAAGTCTGAAAAATATCAATCGTTGTTTCTGAGCAGCAGCTCCAGTGTCTTCACTTTGGGGATATAGCCTCCATCATCTTGCCTTCCTTTCTTATCCCTCCTGGATTAAGGTGAATATATTTTCTATGCTGTTACGAAGATAATATTGCAAAGACACTGTTTTATAAATCTTGGCTTATATGTGGAGTTATTTCTTAAAAACATAGTCTTAAGAACAGAAATTCCTGGGTGAAAAGATATAAACTTATTTACTCAACAGATATTTACTGAATGCCTCCTATTTGCTCTCTGTACACATTCAATTTACAAGGCAAGTGCTTTAAATTCATGACTAGTGAAAATGTAAACTCACAGACTTTATCTACTTCACACTTATGTAATTAGTACTGTGGGTATGGTGCTATTCTAAAAGCATAACTATATTATCTCATTTAATCCTACAATGTAGTTCCTACCAAGATATCCATTTTGCAGTTTATAAACTAAGGTACAAAGATTCTTTTTTTTTTTAATCCAAGTTAGTTAACATATAGTGTAATAATGAGTCATGACTCACATATAACTCCCAGTGCTTATCCCAAGTGCCCTCCCTAATGCCCATCACCCATTTAGCCCATCGCCCCACCCAACATCCCTCCAGTAGCCCTCAGTTTGCTCTGTACTTAAGAGTCTCTTATGGTTTGCCTCCCTTTGTTTTTATCTTATTTTTCCTTCCCTTCCCCTGTGTTCATTTGTTTTGTTTCTTAAATTCCACATATGAGTGAAATCATATGATATTTGTTTCTCTGACTGACTCATTTCACTTAGTATAATACACTCTAGTTCTACCCACATTGTTGCAAATGCAAGATTTTGTTCTTTTTGATCGCCTAGTCGTACTCCACTGTGTGTGTGTGTGTGTGTGTGTGTGTGTGTGTGTGTACCATATTTTCTTTATCCATTCATCAGTTGATGGACATCTGGACTCTTTCCATAATTTGGCTATTGTCGACAGTGCTGCTATAAACTTTGGGGTGCATGTGCCCCTTCGAATCAGCATTTTTGTATCCTTTGGATAAATACCTAGTAGTGCAATTACTGGGTCACAGGGGAGTTCTAGTTTTAGTTTTTTGAGGTACCTCCATACTGTTCTCCAGAGTGGCTGCACCAGTTTGCATTCCCACCAGCAGTGCACAGGGTTCCCCTTTCTCCACATCCTCACCAACATCCGTTGTCTCCTGGGTTGTTAATTTTAGCCATTCTGACAGGTGTGAGGTGGTAACTCATCCTGGTTTTGATTTATATTTCCCTCATGATGAGTGATGTTGAGCATCTGTTCAAATGTCTGTTAGCCATCTGGTTGTCTTCTTTGGAAAAATGTCTATTCGTGTCTTTTGCCCATTTCTTCACTGGATTATTTGGTTTTGGGGTGTTGAGTTTGGTAAGTTCTTTAGAGATTTTGGAGACTAACCCTTTATCTGATATGTCATATGAAAATATCTTCTCCCATACTGCCAGTTGCCTTGTAGTTTTACGGATTGTTTCCTTCACTGCACAGCACAGAGATTGTAAGTAACATGCCCGACATTGCATACCCATACGCAGAATTCCAGACAGAACCCCAGGAATTCTGGTTCCAGAGTGCACGTTACCCTCTCTGCTCATCTCAGCATAGAACACCTGTAATCACCCTCTACCTTTTGCTTTGGACTCTGTAAAACAAGGCTGGCTAGTCTAGGTTGTTTCTTAGTTAGATTGTACTTCTGGAGAAAAGGCTAGGTTGGTAACTTAGTCACGTAACTTTTCATTGTTGCATGCTTCAAATGCTTAGGTCTTCGGTGTCATTTTTCGCCCCTGTAATTTTGAATTATAATTACAAAATTAATTCAGATCCTTGCAACAGTGTACTGTGCTCTTGAAATTTGCATCTTTAACTAAGGCACGGCCAGTCTGCTTTCCAAGCAAATTAAACGGCTCTTGACAGCCTTGGCTATTACTAAGATGGCAGGTTTACCAACTCCAAGGCTTAGACACCGTGTTGGCAGTCCATGAGAACTGGTGGAATAAGAAGAGGAAAAGAGAGCATTTGTGTTTGCGACAGGAGCCCGTTCTTCTGCAGTGAAGTTGAATTGGAGGCGAGCTGTGGATTTGCGGAAGTAGATCAAACAAATCTCTCAATACGTAGGAGAAGAACAGGGCCTATTACCACTGTGGCATAACACCAGCCCTGTTGCATAATAACAGATACTGATGGGTGCCTTTTCCCATGCCTGGAGCGATTGTAGAACAGCTAATGAAATTCATTAGTCATTTGAGAGAGAGTAAGAGTAAAAAGCACTATAAAAATCCAATCCAATTCAGGGCAATCTTGGCACATGCCTTAGCCCAGTTGGTGCATTTCCAAAAGAAGGAGGCACATTAAATTCAGGAGGGACAACCCAACTGTTCTAAGGCTATAAATCAATGCTACTCAGTTCTCATTTGCACTCGACGTCTCTGCAAGGAGCAGTAGTGAGAAATTAACTGATTCCACCATCCTCAAATACATCTGTCTCTTTGACCATAACACTGAACAGACAGCTGTCTTGCTCCAGAGAAAACTGTGGTCCCATGACCTGGATCCTGACCATCGCAGATGCGTAAAGCATTCATGCCAAGCGTCAGCAAATCCCAAGCCCTAGGTGCTGCGGAATATATCATTGTTATTTTCATTTTTAGACCTCATATCCACAAAATTAAGAAACACTGGATGTCTCGAATGCTGCCCATTGACTGACACATTCCCTGGAAAGACAGAGCTTTCCTAATATATCCCCCAGAAGTAACAAAGGGAATGCATTATTTGAAGCAGCTCTGTTGGGTTTTGCAGCCCCCAAATAACCTCAAAATAACTTCAGTGCAATATTTCAACAGGAAAGGCTTGATAAATGTCATCCATTGATTGGCTGACATACCATAGCCTGAAATGCATTAATAAAAATATACCTGCCAACAGATGTTTACAGGCTACGCCTTTTATTGGGTACCTCAAGGGAAGTTTGGGATTTCGTCTTTCTATGGTTTTATTAATACCCTGTGACTTGTGAGCTCTGATTTTCCCATTGTACTCATTTAGGTGGGGCTAATTCTAGGTGGAGTGTGGGCCCCTAGGGAGACATCTTCTTTGATGGTCTTCTTGTCTCCAGCTTGTTTATTAATGCTCAAGTTTGCAACTAAGGGAGATAACATTAAAAGGATGGTGAGAACAGGATTATAAAAGCCTCCGAAAACATCTTATGCCATTTGCTTTTAAACCCATAAATTGCAACACGCACAAAGCCACACTCTCACAGTCTTGTTCATGTTTATGTGAGGAACGGGAGCAGAGAGAAAGTATTAGTAGCCACATCACAGGCTGTTGGTATATGAGCACTGAAAGGCGTCAGCACGCTTAAGCTGGAGATCCAGTGACAGAAGGGGACATAACCAACCAAATCTGTGGTTTACTTGCTACACATTTCATGCATAAACACAATATTAAAAGAAGGAGAAAAAAAAAGAGGTTCCCAAATCAGCCATGCGTCTCAGACTTGAAGGCCTGAGGGAGCAGTTGGTGATGCAACGTGTGACATTACAGAGTAAGAGGTAGTAGGTGAGGAGCACTGAGGTCTCTAGCTGAACTGGAGTGAATTGCGGCTACTTGAAGACGTTCGAAGCCAACTAAAAATAAACTAAAATAAGGCCAGATCTAACATCTGGAGGCAGCATGTGCCTCTTGAGCTATCCATTTGTGATTCTTGGGCTTAACCTTGGCCTGGGAAACTAAGGAGATGGAACTTAAAATAAGTCTACATAGAATAATCATGTCAAAAGGCAGAAATTCTAGAAGGAGCTTTTTGGGGTTCTTTGGGGTTTTTTTTAATTACCCAAATCACACCATAACGTCTCTATCTTCTGTCTCAAAACAGTGAACATTTCACACAGGTCTTTCACTAAAGAGGTTGTGTCAGATGACGAACCATCTTTTCTCCAAATATTACAGGGAGTCCTGTGTTTTTATTTGCTAAATCTGGTGATCTTACTTGAAGACCCTTCCAGAGAGAATATTCACCTTGCATCATCCTCAGTTTACTTAAGCATCTGTAAAATGGGTTTCTTTCATTTTGTTTTAATGCAGGAAGTACACGGAAATCCTTGTTGGTGGCCCACTGGGTCACATCTTGTTTTGGTTTTGTTTCTATTTGGAAAAAACACTGCTATTTTGAGGAGCCAATTAGCAATGACTAAAATGTTGGTGGAAGTTTCTAGGGCCTTACCAGCGGAGATCTTCCAAAGAAGGCCTTAGAAATCAAAGCTAAATCTTTGTGCTTTGCAGACTGGGAAGGGGTAAGGTTGGCAGGAAACTGTCGATGTCATTGACATGATAGAGGGAAAAAACTGTTCTCCATTTATGACATTCCCTTTAGTATCTAGATTTCACGGTGACCCCTCCAGCTTCCAAGAGCCCCTTAAATAATCCCAAAGGTCATCCTTTTTCATTTAAGTTGCATAAATATTTCATTGAAGAGCTAGGGAACTCAAGACTGTGTCTTTGGTTTTCTGCTTTATCATGTTTTATTCTTTATTTGGGGACCTTTTTTTCTCACGGTTTTGGAGTAAACATGTCAACCCTGTAGCAAAATAGCCACGCCTTCCCCCACTGGTGTTGGTCACTTGGTGGAATCGGCAGTTTCTTTGAAGGAGGTGTCTTTCCTCCTGGTTTCAGGAATTTTAATGTAGTGCAATTATCTGCCTGTTTTTTCAGACTCTTCTCCACTTCCACCACACTGCGCCCTTAATAGTTGTGTTGCTCAGTTCTGTTAGAGAATCACCCAGCTTCTCTCTGTTGTGGCAAAGAGGCTCCGAGCCAAGCAATTAATCCTGACACGGGATCCAGGCCTCAGGAACAAGGAAGACAGTCCATGATACTTTGCTTGCTAATAGGGAGCCAACATTTTAAAATAGAGCCAGGTAAACCTCACAAGGAAGGATCTAATTCAGCAAAACAGATGATGATCATAATACTGTAGCAAGTAGGCGGAGGACCTTTCTTCAAATAGACAAAGAGAAAATTTACATAATTCAGCAGATGTGTTTGGCTGACTCCAGTGAGCTCTGGGGGCTCCGTGCGAACAGCTTGAGTTACTGAGCAAGACGTCAAGTATTGAAGGGTCTTCTCATATTATTTCAGATCTGGAAACGATACTCATGTGGCTTTGCCCTAAATGCTTGGGGTCCCTGTGACTCCATTGGAAGGGCTGCATGATGTCAAAACCTTGGTCATACTAAGAACTGAAATCCAACCGGGCACTGAGAACAAGCAAGATTATGTGTGTCCGTGGTTAATACCCTATTTTCCTTTTCCACAGCAGGAAAAGCCCAGACTTCTCGAGCCTTTGGATTATGAAACCGTCATTGAAGAACTTGAAAAGACCTATCGGAATGATCCCCTTCGAGATCTCCTGTTCTTCCCCAGGGACGACTTTTCAGTAAGCGTTATCTCTTCAAGCCATCTAAGTTCGGGGGGGGGGGCGCCCCACAGGATGATCGAAGACCATCCCAAGCTGGGTCACTGTCCTCCCTTATAGATTCAAGGTGCAGAGCACTTCTTGCTGTGGCGATCCTACGGCACAGTCACTGCAGTGGGAAGCCACATGGATGAGAGAGGTGGTACCATGGTGGCCTTTTGAGACAGGAGATGCACAGAATGCCGCCTGGTTCCAGGTGGTACCGGTATCCCTGACAATGTCTGGGTTTCTAGCTGCTACCTTACCTGGCCTCAGGGAGCACGTCCTCCTTCCCCCCTTTCCGACCGAAAGCTTCCGAGCAACTGAAACCAACCAACGGCAGAGGCAGGAATCTTCTCGGCACAAAACTTGCAGTTCTTAAAAATCACCCTTCATCTTGGCTGTCCTTTTGTAAGGAAATGTTGAGGCTTGTGTGCAGAGAAAGGTAGGCAGGCACATGTTCATGGAAAGATTTAGGATCTGAGGACAATGCCCACTGGCACATGGAATGCTCCTGAAGGTGAGAGAGAGAATGCAGTCCTAGGCAGTCCTGGGCAGTCCTAGGCATGCAGTCCTAGGCAGTCCACCTAGGAATCAGACACAAGCACAGTAAAATGACGGCTGATGAGCACCCGTGTGTCTTTGGCACTCTATCTGTGGTCCTCTTAAACATTTTTAAATTGTTAGTAAATATGGGTGTAAGCAGAGATCTCAGCGGGCAGATGGTAACCTTCTTCCTAGAAGAAGGGTAGCCGGAGACATCACAAATGAACATCTTGAAGCCGATGAAAAGGCAGCTTCAGGGTCATCTGGTGAAGTAGCCACTGTCCATGGAAACTTGTGTTGAGTGGCTTGGGTCTCATGCTCACCCTGCCTCAGCCAGCCTCACACTTCTGTCCCCTCTCTTAACTTTGGGGCAGATCTGGCTTCTGGTTTCTAAAGGTCAATTATTTCCACCTTCCTCCATGGGATTCGTAAGAAAGGAAGTTAACAATTTTCTGTTCCAAGTACAAAGAGTGATGGAAGAAAGGAGACAGATTGGTAGATAGGAAACAAGAAACTCTTTTGAATTGCTTTTTCCAATTTTTAAAGGGCTCCTGATTTACTGTTTGACATACTTTAAGACAGCCTTATCTCGGGCAGAGAAATGTCACTTCCGTGGTTGGACCAGGCCACCGCGGCTTGAACTGCAATCACCAAGCTGAGCCATGTTATGTTTTTTGTTTTTTGGTTGTTTTTTTTTTAATTTCACACCCTCACTATCTTTCATACTGAAGGTAAACTTTTATGAAGACTCTTTCTGTCAGCACGAAAATCCTTGAAACTTGGAGACCTTTGCATTCTAGCTCTGGCTTTCAGAAAGATGGCAAAAGCCACCTCACATGTCCCCAGCTCAAGGAGGGAGTAGAGGATGGGTTGTGACATTTGCGCTGAATTTGAATTCATTTCTTGGCATCTTTCCACTCTTGTTTAAGTTAAAGATCGGCTGATTACTACTCTAGGACCTTTGCCATCCTTAATAGTGTAAACCAAGCACATGATAGCTTACATACTTCTTTATTTTTCCAGAGGTGAATGTTCTAGTAAACACACTGAATTCTTTCATCCTATGCTTGCTTAAAAGCTTTCTGTGGCCACCCCCATTGCCTTCAAAACAAAGGGCAAACACCTTAACATTTCCCAAGGGCCTTTCCAAAATCTGGGCTTTGCTCATCTAAAGTTCGTACTCTTCCTCCCCCACCCAATCCCTAACGCTGTCATCACGGGCACCTTCATAGTAAAATACCAGCACAGTCCTAAACATAACATTCTCTCACCCCTCAGACCATTTCCTTCCTTTATTCATTCACCAAATATGTATGTAATATATGTAATAATAATATATGTAATAATATGTAATAATAGTAATATGTAATATTAGTATATATGTAATATGTAATAATATGTAATAATAGTAATAATAGTATATAATAGTAATAATATGTA
>NW_024412433.1:13704112-13801749 GCF_014898765.1 Herpailurus yagouaroundi
AATAGTAATAATAGTATATAATAGTAATAATATGTAATATGTAATAACAGTATATAATACTGACTGTTAAGCATTAATGCCAGAATGGCGAAGCAGCAGCGATTGGACAGAAATTGCCTGGTTTTAGTGGGGATTACCTTTCCGTCAGATGAATCAGGCAGAAATGAGTAAACAGTTTAACTAACAAGATAACTGGGATTGAAGACCAGGTCTATGAAGAAAATGAGACAGGGCCATGTCATAGAAAAAATGGTGACGTTTGAACTGAGTTCTGAATCCCCAAGGAAGACCAACCCCACTAAAACCGGAGGAGGAAAGGAGCATCTCAGGCTGAAGGAAGCTGCTAGAAAGGCCCTGGACAGCTGTGGACAGAGTGGTCAGAGACCAGGTCAGGCCAGGATGAGATAAGGCATTTGCGTCTTGTTCCAAATGCAAGTGGCAAGTGGCAGGTCATGGGTCTGTTTCAAGAAGGAGAAAAACTGGGGCTTCTGGGTGGCTCAGTCGGTTATGCATCCGACTTCCGCTCAGGTCATGATCTCGTGGTTTGTGGGTTCGAGCCCTGCGTGGGGCTCTGTGGTGACAGCTCAGAGCCTGGGGTCTGCTTCAGATTTTCTGCCTCCTTCTCTCTCTGCTCCTTCCCTGTTCTCTCTCTCTCTCTCTCTCTCTCTCTCTCTCTCTCTCTCTCAAAGGTAAACATTAAAAAATAAATTAATCTTTAAAAATAAATGAATAAAAAGGAGAAAAACTGACTTGGTGTATACTATTGGAAACTCACCCAGCCTCTGTGTGGACAGCAAATAACAGGGTGAAGAGGAAGCTGGGGGACCAGCTGGGAGAGAATAGCTCTTAATTAGCAGGTGCTCAAAAGATATTGGATGCCACCTCGTCTGTAGGATCAGGAAATGTCATATCATACAGTTAAATCATTTGTATCAAGCACCTGACAAAAGGAGTTTTGAATATTATTACCATGTAAAACTGTCAGTTTTTGAATTTCTTTAATGTTTATTTATTTTTGAGAGAGAGAGAGTGGAGGAGGGGCAGAGAGAGAGAGAGGCATAGAATCCGAAGGAGGCTCCAGGCTCTGAGCTGTCAGCACAGGGTCCGATGCGGGGCTCGAACTCACAAACCGCGAGATCATGACCTGAGCCGAAGTCAGATGCTCAACCGCCTGAGCCACCCAGGTGCCCCTCAATTGTCAGTTTTTGAACAAAATTCAGATAGATTGTCTTCCCTCTTTTCTCCTGTACAGAGTCGGGGTTGACAAGCCATGACTCCTGGGTGGCCTGCCGCCTGTTTTTGTCTGGCCCACCACGAGCAAAGAATGATTTTTATGTTGTTTTTTTTATCCTGCCTTTTTTTCCTACACAGAACTGGCTAAATCACTGAAGGAAAAAAAGAAGAATATTTTGTAACCCATGAAAATGCTATGAAATTCAGGTTTGGGTGCCTGTAAGTGAAGTTGTATTTGAACAGCACGGTGATGCGCCTTCTTTTACCCACTGTCAGTGGCTGCGTTTGTGACACTCGGCAGGATTGCAGCAGAGGGCCCTGAAAGATGTATTATCTGGCCCTTTACAGAAAAAGTTGGGGCGGCCCCGCCATAACACGCAGAACTGTGTGCATTTGGGAGGTTTCTCACCTCCCCCTCTGTAGAGTGAGACCCTTCTCTCAGTGCCCTCTGCCCCCGTCCACTGCATCCACAGCTCATGTCCCATTTCAGGGGTGTTGCCCACCAACAGGAAGCCCCCGTGCCCCCGGCCGGAGTACCATTTTCCAGGCTCATCCTTGAGCGATGAGTAAGGATTCTCCGGGATGAGCGTGGACCGTCTCCGCTCACCCAGTGGGACGGGCCAATAGAGTGACCACCCCCATGCCCGGGCATGACAGACTGGAAGGAGTGGGGTGGCTCCCAACTTCCCACCGCCCCTGCTCCAAATGCCCTGAGCCCAGCTGTGCCCTAAGGCCAGGAGAATCCAGCGCGCTTCCGTCTTTCCACCTTACCAAGCACCCGCACTTGCAGCAGACGTGATTCATTACTTGGTTTGTTTAATCAATATTTATTCAGCACCCACGAGGCGCTGAATATAGAACAGCACTTCCCAGACAAGCGAGGCTGACAAGAAAAGCCAAAGCCGTCTAGTTAAGGAGGGTGCGCCCTAATATGGATGAAACATAAAGTTGATGAAGAATGCTGGCTTCTTAGGGTGAAGAAATTTCAAGAAACAGGGGCTTCAACTGCTACTTGATGCACCTTAAAGGAGATTGTTTTTCACCAGGGCAGGATTCCTGCAGTTTTTGTCCCTATTCAGTTGCTGGCCCACACCATCACATCCTTTTTTGCCTCGATGCCCAAAAGTGGCCTTTAACCAGTCTTCCTGCTTCCTCCTATGCACTCATTTAAAGGAAGCTTTGGAAATACAAATCAGACAGTGAATACCACAGCCCTGGTTCGAACTTTCCAGTGGTTTCCCACAGCCTTCAGAGTCCAAACCAACTTCTCACCACTGTCCCTGTCACCTGGTGCCTGATGACCCCTGTGCTCTAATCTCCTCGTCCTGTTTCTCTTGGTCACTGCATGGATACCTAGCATTCTCTCTGCTCCTTGAACTTGCCAAGCTCATCCCCCCTGTCAGGGCAAGTCTGCTCTTGGCACAACCTGTCCCTGTTTTTCATTCACTTGGGTTCGGATGCTGCCTCTCCAAAGAACCATCCATGATCCCAACCATGCTGTGTCACTCTGTCACATCATCCTGATTACTTGCCTTTTTTTTTTTAATGTTTTATTTTATTTTTCAGGGAGAGACAGGGTACAAGTAGAGGGAGGGGCAGAGAGAGAGAGGGAGACACAGAATCCAAGCAGGCTCCAGGCTCTGAGCTGTTAGCACAGAGCCCGCTATGGGGCTCGAAATCAACGAACCATGAGATCATGACCCGAGCCGAAGTAAGACCCTCGATGAACTAAGCCACCCAGGCACCTCTGATTGCTTGTCTTTATAGCACTTATCACCATCTGGAAAGACTTCAGTTTGCTTTTTTTCTCTCCTCTGTCAATTGTTCCTCGCCATTAGGGCATACCCTCTAGCAGGACAGGGATGTCTTTTTTGATCACTGGGAGACTTCCAGCAACTAGAGTAGCCCTTGGCACAAAGCAGGTGGAAAACGAATATTTATTTCATGAATTATCATTCAGAAACATGTAGGTTATTTTCAAACATAACTGGAATCCTTTGAATACCTGTGGGAACCAGAAGTCCATTGCGAGACGAAATTTGAGAAGAAAGAGGTTGAAGCAGTTAGCTTTGCTTGATGATGAGGAAAGTGATCATTAGTATGATCACTTTCCTCTTCGACACAAGACAATATGTCCCCGTAAGGAAACAGCACTAAGGTCATGGTCCCCTCCTGCAGGGGCTCATTCTGTCTGGTACAGTGCCTGCCACATAGCCACCATCAACAAAGCCTAATTTCGTCTCTGTAACCCTTCACGTACTTGCTTTCTGTTCCTAGGCATGGGAGAAATCAGTATGTACCTGTGTTTCAAGTACCCAACAGTGTCGGGCTCGTGGGCGTTCAGTGAAGATTACTGAACCTTGAACCAAAATCATCCTCTTCCTGGTTAAGGGGCTGTGGTAGAGGCATTTTGCTGTATCTTGGCATGTCAAGTGCGTGGGTTCTGGGAGCAGGCAGTGTGTTCAGTGTGATCTTCAGAACTATTTGCATCCTAATGAATCACTAAGAATCAGCAGTCTAGATGCATGTGTTAATGCATTCATTGCAAAAACATGAGCTCCTTCACTCATTGGATTGGCTACTCTTGCTTTTCTCCTCTTTCTTTTGGAAACACGTCGTGATAGAAACTCGAGACCAAAAAGCGAAGCACTTAGTCACCAAATTGTGGCTTCGTGACACAGGCAAGGGGAGGAAGGAAGGAACACAGGAGCTAAGGAACAGTTTCAAGGGCACAAGGAATCATAACGTGGAGTGATTCAGTGTGAGGGGAGACTGATTAAACATAAAAAAAAAAAATAGGAGAACAAAACATGAGAAAGCCAGAAATGAGTATCTTGCTGAGTAACAGATAAGACAGGCTGCGGTGGAATCACTTCTGGCTGTAGAAAACCTTCCATGAGAAAGTTCAGAGGTCTGAAAAGTAGCCCGCCGTGGAAGGCCGCGCGATCACACCCGGGCTTCAATACCGCCCATGCTGGACAAACTGCTCTATGTCAACCCGGCTTCATGGCCCGCCTTCTGGGAAGTAAGCTGCATATATCAAGGGTGCAGATACGAACAAGAAGCCTTGCTGACGCTTGGGAGGTTACGCCTTTGACCCCGGGCAGTGCCATTTTCAAAGTCGGAGGTCTGTGTTGCGCACGTGAGACAGCGGGCCGAGAGAGTTACATGATCCCCTCAAATCTCACTCGTTCCGAATTAGTGTCTCAGGGCTCCCCAGTGCCACCCGCAGGGCTCGTTGGCTTACTGTCATGACCCAGTGAATTGTGAGTTCTTAACATACCAATGGCTTGTCCTTTTCACAATATGTTTTTAACTATAAAAAGCAACTGTGTGTGGGGACTTCCGTACTCAAACCACATGGGTCATATTGGTGACAGGAAGTAGAAGGGCCTTCAAATCTTTTAAAATGAAAAGCAGAAAGGTCCTGTGTTGTTTTTCTTCTTCTTCTTCTTCTTCTTCTTCTTCTTGTTTCTCTTATTGAGACCCAGCTTAACATTTTATAGGACTCTCAATCTCTTTTTTAATCCTCGGCTTCTGAGCCTGAAAAGCAGGCTTTAAATGGCTCACAGCATTCATACCAGAACACCGTAATTGCCATTTAAAAGCTAAGTAATAGTCTTTGTCGAACTAGGTTATTTCGAAATTCTAATATTCCTCCCGTTTATAAGCTAATGAGGCTGAGATTTGCAAAAGGCTCTTGTTCAAGGATGTAGAGCAACTGTGAGGACAGAAATCAAACATGAGCACTTTGACTTGCTGTTAGCATGTCTGTCTACCCAGCATACTTTTGGCCAGCTGCTTCTTAGAAAAATAAGGTGCACGCTTCGGGGAAGTTTTAACTCCTTGAATGCCACAATGGGTGACATTAGAAAAGTGGTATGGTAGTGAAGAATTCTAGAGTGGTTCAGTAAGAATATGTGAGGACTTCTCTGGGCTTGATCGAACGAGGAACATCTACACATGAAGTACACGTAAAGACTTATACATGAATATTCATAGCACCATTATTTATAAGACCGCAAGGGGGAAACAATGCATGTATATGTCCATCAACTGATGAATGAATAAATATAGTGTGGTATATCCACACAACGGAGTATTACTCAGCCATTAAAAACAAATTAAAGACTGGTTCGTACTCTAACGTGGACGAAACTTGAAGCCATTATGCTAAGTCAAAGAAGCCAAATACAAAAGAGCACATATGGTACGATTCCAATTGCATGAAGTGTCCAGAATAGGCGAATCCAGAGAGACAGAAAGTTAATAGCTGCCAAGGGCTCAGGAGAAAGACGAAGAGGAAGTAACTGCTAGGAAATATGGGGTTTCTTTTGGGGGTAATGAAAATACTCTAAAATCAAATCATGATGATGGTCGCACAGCCCTGTGAATATATATAAAACCACTGAACTCTACACTTTAAAAGGGTGAATTTAGGGCACCTGGGTGGCTCAGTCAGTTAAGCATCTGAGTTTTGATTTCGGCTCTGGTTGTAATCTCACAGTTGTGAAATAGAGCCCCACGAAGGGCTCCATGCTGAACGTGGAGGCACTTGGGATTCTCTTTCTCCCTCTCCTTCTGCCCCTTCTCTCTCTTTCAGAGTAAATAAACATTTAAAAGGGTGAACCTTATGGCATGTCAATTATATCCCGACAACACTTGTGAGTTCCAGCCCTGCATCAGACTCAGTGCTGGCAATGCAGAGCCTGCTCGGGATTCTCTCTCTCTCCCTCTCTCTCTGTCCCTCCCCTGCTTGTGCTTTCTCTCTCCCAAAATAAATAAACTCAGAAACAATGTTTTAAATAAAAGGAACAAATTAAAAAACAATACAAAACATGGGAAAATATTTCATATATTCTTTTATTTTATTCCCAAAGCAGATTTGATGTGGCTTGCTTACAGACCAGCAATATATACATATATATTGGCTGAATTCATCACCAGCAGAGCTTTTGGGTCTAAAATATTCTACAGTTGAGCTGTGGACTTCATATATGATACAGACAGTAAATTTTATAGTTCAAAGACGAGAAAATGTGCACTGGATGAATTAGAGAAGATTTTCAGAGCTGGTACCTATACTAAGCCCGAGGTTAAGAAAGAGTGAGGAAAGTAAAGGAGAGGAGAGGGGAGGGGAGGGGAGGGGAGGGGAGGGAAGGGAAGGGAAGGGAAAGACTTTCCAAGAGGAGGAAGAGACCGCACAATAAGGCTAGTGCAGGAATATGTCTGGAGCAGAAGAAGGAATGTGAGCAAGCATACGGAATGATGTGTGGCGGGTTGGCTTGTGTCTTAGGCCATTGCTTGTCACGGGGCCATGTCTGCAGGCCTCACACCAAGCAGGCTTCTTCCCTGTGCCTCCTTGGAAAGAGAACTCAGACCACAGCCTCTGAGTCCTTGCCAAGGGGAGGTCCTGGTGCGATAAGTATGTTGTTGGAGCACGGTGTTCTGTGAGTGCTCACATTCTTGCATATGTAAAATGTTTCGTCCTAACTTCCTCCAGAGAGGAGGCAAGACACGTTGTGGAGCCTGGAAAATAAATCACAGAAAAGGAAGGAAAGTGACTTGCTCAGTGGTTAGCTAATCCAAGGGTAAAAAAAAAAAAAAAAAAAAAAACCTAGAACCAGGTCTCCAAACTTCCCTACTTACATTCTTTTTTTTTTTTTACTTTTCAATGTTTATTTACTTTTTGAGAGAGGGAGAGTGAGAGGGAGAGTGAGAGAGGAAGAGGGAGAGTGAGAAAGAGAGCATGAGGTGGGGAGGGGCAGAATGAGAGGGAGACACAGAATCCGAAGCAGGCTCCAGGCTCCGAGCTGTCAGCACAGAGCCTGACACGGGGCTCGAACCCACCAACCATGAGATCATGACCTGAGCTGAAGTCAGACGCTCAATCGACTGGGCCACCAGGCACTTCCCTACTTATATTCTTAAATACTGTGATAGGTAAAGTCTCAATGCTTGACTTGCCTGGATGGTAACAACTGTCCAGCGATGGGGAGCTGCTCACTTTTTGCGTGTTTCCCATACACTTTAACTGCAGCAAAACAAGAAGGACCTGCCCCCTAAAGCACAGGGAATAAGTAATGGGAATAAAAGACACAGCATAGGGAATATGATCAGTGGTGTTGTAATAGTGCAGTATGGTGACAGAGGGTAGCTAAGGTAAGCATAGCCTAATGTATAGACTTGTCCAGTCTCTATGTTGTACGCCTGAAACTAATGTCTATTGTGCATCACCTTAACTCATATTAAAAAATAAATGAATGAGGGACGCCTGGGTGGCTCAATTGGTTAAGCCTTCAACTTCAGCTCAGGCCGTGATGTCATGGTTTCGTGAGTTCGAGCCACGCATCGGGCTCTGTGCTGACAGCTCAGAGCCTGGAGCCTGCTCCGCATTCTGTGTCTGTCTCTCTGCCCTCCCCCAACTTGTGCTCTCTTTCTCTCTCTCAAAAATAAATAAACATAAAAATGTTTTTTAAAAGTAAAAGAATGATCGAAGAGGGAATTATTGGTAGGGGGGCACAACAAAGGTATTAAAGTGATAGTCTCATGTACTTAAAAAAAAAATAAAACAGGGGCGCCTGGGTGGCGCAGTCGGTTAAGCGTCCGACTTCAACCAGGTCACGATCTCACGGTCCGTGAGTTCGAGCCCCGCGTCGGGCTCTGGTCTGATGGCTCAGAGCCTGGAGCCTGTTTCCGATTCTGTGTCTCCTTCTCTCTCTGCCCCTTGCCCGTTCATGCTCTGTCTCTCTCTGTCCCAAAAATAAATAAACGTTGAAAAAAAAATTAAAAAAAAATAAAAAATAAAAAATAAAACAAAAGCATGACAACACTCTTCTGAAAGTGATAAAAAATGTTTTTCAAGCAACTAATGTAGGATAAGTGTCTACTAGAATATAAGGCCGTATCGGTGTCTTAATCTGAGAAATTTAGGGGAAGATCATTTTTAAACACGTGCTTAGCTTGGAAGGTATTGGGAAATGTTTGTTAATAGACTTTACTGTAAGACTTGTCGAATTCTCAAGCTCAGACTGATTAATTACTATAAACAGCATCATTTTTGCTCTCTTTTTTGAGCAGCTGGGATCTATAGTACTGTCAGGAAGCTTTGCTCAGGCCCAGGATAGGAAAAGCAGCCTCATTTTTTTTTTTTAGACTTTGACCGGTGGCTTTTGGCCAATTGCGAAATGGCCGTGATGTGCTTAGAATGAAGTCTTCTGTGGTCATTTTAGCCAGCAGAATGGTGGCTGTGACAAAGCCACAGAGACTGCCCACTAAAGAGTGGAAGGAACCAGAAAGTGACAGGGCTGTCGTCGAAGACGTCTGAATAGCATGGACCTGAAATTATAAACACAAGCCTGCATGCCTCGTTTCATAAATAAAATGACAGTTCATGTTTCCAAATGCCTACTCTCTGGACAGTAGGCCCCTTATAAAACTCTACCACCAAAAGAGGACTGCGGCTCAGTTCCAGTGCTGTCTCAGATCCGTTTCATGCAATTGAGCTCTACTAATTGTCAACCAGAAGGTTTATAAAAGAGACCAGGAAGTCTGCTGTGGCCAAGGCAATTTGTAGTGGTCTGAAAGCATCTAATTCTCAGAAAAGAAATTCTTTGTAACCGTATTAATCCCCTTAACAAATATGACTGCATACTTCGCTTTTTATTTGATGAATTTGTTTTTGCTTCAATGGAGACACATTAAAGAAATAAGACATCAGCAGAAGTGCCACAGTTCTGAAAGTTGATACTTTATGGAGGCTCTCTGCTTTTTCAGCCACATGTTCCAGTATCACAACAAAATATAGCTGAGATCAACAGCATGTCACAGGCGTTCATTACATATGCATTTCTTTTCTTATACCTTGTGTATTCTGTGCAAGGGATTAGATGTACAGGAAGTCCATGCAAGTTGTAAAATAATGTTTTAGATTAAATCTAAAACACATGGTTACGTGAGGGTGATTCAGCCCCAGTTGTCTTATTAAGAATCAACACGAGGGGTGCCTGGATGGCTCAATCGGTTAAGCATCCGACTTCGGCTCAGATTTGATCTCACCGTTTGTGGGTTCGAGCCCCGCGTCGGGCTCTGTGCTGACAGCTCAGAGCCTGGAGCCTGTTTTGGATTCTGGGTCTCCCTCTCTCTCTCTGACCCTCCCCCACTCGCACTCTGTGTCTTTCTCTCTCAAAAATAAATAAACGTTAAAAAAAAAAAAGAACATGATTTCATAACTGGAGGTCATCAGGAATCAGTCATAGCCATGGTACACGTGATTATACACATGATTATAAAGTTTTTATAAATCCCAACTTGAGTGAATTTCCAATCTCATACATTACATATGTATTATGTATCGGGACTCTATTTTTACTACAAGTAGCTATGTGACCATTATTACTTGAATCCTGAGTCCATATCCAGAAATTTACCATTAAAGAAAACAAAAAATTTCTTAAGCCAGTTCAGTATCCTGACTGTATTATACCAGAAAGCAGTGATCTTAGTGGGGCACTGGGTATAACTTCCTAAGAAATTTACATTTGAGCCGTGTTACTCTGCTTTCCATCAGACTTGGAATATTTTAGAGCAGCTGTTACCACTTTTTTAAAAAGCAAGAAACCAATAAGAGACTGCATGGGATAATGAGAAATAGGAATAATATTTTGCGTTTTTGTATAAAAAATGTATTCTAAAATAATGACTGAAATATAAATTTTTTTTAATTAGAGAAAAAAAATCCTGACCTTGCCAGTAGATTATAATATATAATGTTCCCTGTAAACACCAAGCAGGTGACACTGTGTATCTGAGAATTATCTACCCAAACAGGAAACAAGTTACACCCAGATAATTGAAATCCCGCAATGATCTCGAAAACTCAACTTAGGTATGGATTTTAATCTTTTACTCCAGACTTCCAATAGAGCTTATGTACTGTTTATCTCCTAACAGAGTGCACAACATATAAGAAGCAACTTGAAAGTGGGAATCCAAAAGGAATCAAAAATGTAAAATCTAAATAATACTAAGTCCTAAATCGGCCCTATCGTACTTCACGTGGGTGTACCTACAGTTGGCTTGATTGGTAGCCATGGCCTCAGAGAACTTCTACACCCTGTTCACACAACTGCAGTGACATCCTGGGGCAGATGCATGGATCAGGAGAGCTCCGTCTACACTGCATTTTAGGATGAGCATTGAATTTTGTCCTAGGATGTATCTAGAACTTTGTTTCCTCATTATTTTTTATCCTCTGATTTTGTCGGGTTCACATGACACTCTTCCTCTTTCGCAGCGTCCAAACTATGCACGTGAAGGCACACACACACACACACACACTCACACAGCATACCTGTGCACCGACATGCATGTGGTCACATGCCGCACACACACACACACACACCACACGCGCACTGACACTACGTATGCACACGCAAACACAGAACACCATCATCCATCATCCTCACGCACACGCACAGACACGCTCGTG
Source organism: Herpailurus yagouaroundi (assembly GCF_014898765.1). Taxonomy (NCBI): domain Eukaryota; kingdom Metazoa; phylum Chordata; class Mammalia; order Carnivora; family Felidae; genus Herpailurus; species Herpailurus yagouaroundi. Next base: position 13,714,836 of record NW_024412433.1, read on the forward strand.
CACTACACCTAATCACACACGCTCACGCAGACACGCACACACATATGCACAGAACCCACACATCCCGATTCACACACACTCAACACTTTCGACAAACAAGTATTTAAATGCCCCACCGGACACTGAGGTTAGAGCAGTGAACAAAAGAGATCAAAGCTCTTGCCCTCATGGAGCTTATAAAAGAGCGAAGAAAAAGGAGGATTTGAAGAAAATATGAGTCTGGGACTAGAAGAACAGGTATGATGCTGCCCTTGGTGGTAGAGCTTGTCACAGAAGCTGTGCTCTCGGAGGACCCCGTTCCCTGGACCCCTTTCCTACCTGTCTTCTCCAAAACTAAGGAGGGGTCTTGGGAATCTCATCTGTTTCATTAATGAGTCTAGGGAAAATGCCCTTCATCTAGAACAATTCAAAGGAACTTTAGGTTGTGCTTTAGAAACTCTGATGAATCATTTGTGGATTTGGGGATATACAAAAGGAAAGACCCCAGCTGTTTGGTGCCATGGATGTGAACAGACTGGTCACCCCAACGCTTCTGGAAAGCCACGGAGTGCAGACTAAAGAAAGCTGGTGGCTGGTGATGGAAAGTCACCGTTTTTAAGGTGTCTCATACTTCCCCCAGCTTGATGGAGCTGAGGACTGTATGTCGTATAAAGAGGAAACAATCTATGAAATCCTGTTTTGGACATCTTATTACTTTTTATGTCTGTTCGTTTACTGCAAAGTCGTTTGTTGAGCATTGAAGTTGAAAACGTTTTGTTTATTTTAACAAAAATAAAGACACCAAAAACATGAGTCTTATTCCTCAAGATCCAGGTTTACTGAACATCCTTTCTTTCTTCTCACCCCTAAAATGGTGGCTACACACACACACACACACACACACACACACACACACACTCAGAGCTTCTTAAAAGGGTTAAATTTACCTTGTGGAACCTCGAGAAACTATTTACAATAGGATTAAAATACTGATGCTTTTGTAAGGTTTCTCTTTCACTTCAACTGTATCTCGGGATTCACAACAACAACAAAAGATACAATAGAAATAAGCTAGGCAAAATATACAGATGCCCCAACTTTTGTTCCCTGCAGGGAAGTGAAAGAGCTTTACGCGATGAGCCTCTGTGATAAACCAGTACTTGTAAGGATGCTGGCAGAGGCAATCCCAGGGAGGTTTGGATTCTGTCTCCTAGAGATGTAAATTTCTCTGTCTTCTTCTACTGTCCGATGCTAAGATCTAAAGCACTTTTCTATTGGGTTTTCGGTAGGGTGGTCTACTCAGTGCTTCCAGGTTGGAGAGCTTACTTCATTTCTTTTCATTGTCCTCCCCAGACGGCCACCGTGTCTTGGGATATCCGCACACTGTACTCAACGGTACCCGAAGACGCAGAACACAAAGCAGAAAATTTGCTGGTGAAAGAGGTAAATGCGATGCTTCCCATCCTTTACTTTATAAACTCTGTTTTCTCCTGGGGGGGGGGGGGGCTCCACACAGCTCCCTTTTATTATTGTCTTCCTCTCCTTTTCAGTAGAGAGTTCCAGATGCGATGATGAGCTGTTCCTTTTCAGCCCTCATCATGTCTAGATTCTTTCCATTCTCCTGTTAATTATGTTTCATTGTGTGGTGACTCTTCAAGTTCGGGGCTTTTTTTTTTCTTTTGTTTTTACTTCCCTTAAAATCGTCACATTGAGAAATACGTGTGTGTTCTTAACAGAGGATAATTTTATTTTGCTTACCTAGACTGACTTGTGGGAAAGGCCACCGTATGTGAGAATTTTGGATAACAGAGTTTCTATGTTAAGAGATACATTTTTTTTCAAGTACTAACTATGGAAATAGTTAATGGTAAAACCCTGTGGCTATGATAAAAACCTTTTGATATAGCATTTGTTTGCATTCTGATGATATAAGAGAGGCCTACAACCTTGCTCCTTCTTCTAAGCAGACTAAGGGATGCTTTAGGGCAGCTACTTAAAAGATATTTGTTGAATGAATAAATGAAGCTAGTCCTTCCTTTACAGAAAATGCAGTGAGAAAATTCAGCACAGGCCAAACAGAATCCTGACAGAAAATGGTGTATCCCCAATTAGGATTTAGTTTAATAACAAAACCTTTTCTCAGCTCTCAAACATACATGTGCGAATATAAGATAGCTTTATTAGCATACATATTATATCAATCTGTATTAATCATGCACATTTTACGTTATACTATTCAGTCCAAATCCTTTGCCATAGATTTATTTACGAGTTTTTTTCCAATTCCATATTTATTTCCCAAAGATTACATTAAATTACACTACCTTCTAAGGAGTTAAAAAAAAAAAAGGAAAAAGTGCAGGTTCAGATAACATCATGATATCTGAGTATGCTATTTTCACATTGACTGATAAAAATAATATATGTGACATCAGTACCATAATATTCTTTTTACAGTCACCTTAGAGGAAGTCTTTTTTTTTTTTTAAGTTTATTTATTTTTGACAGAGAGAGAGAGTGCAAGCATGAGCTAGGGAGGGGCAGAGAGAGAGGGAGACACAGAATCTGAAGCAGGCTCCAGGCTCTGAGCTGTCAGCACAGAGCCCGACGCAGGGCTTGAACCCACGAACCGTGAGATCATGACCCGGGCCAAAGTCGGACACTTAACCGACTGAGCCACCCAGGCACCCCCTTAGAGGAAGTCTTAATATCTGGTAGGACATCACAGTTTAAAAAAGAGTTGGCAAATCATTTTCTACACCAGAAAATCAGAATCACTGAGACAAGGTCTAGTAACATTCTTCAGTAAATATGTAAATATGTGTTAACTTAGGTAGGATTTGAAACATTTATGATCCTGAATTCCTTACCAGGAATATTCAACCAATTCTTCTTGAATGTTCTTCCCTAAAATATTGCACTTTTGGGTAAAAATCTTTAGCTTGTTGTTAAATTTATTTCCAGGAAGTTTATAGCTTTGTTGAAAATGTGAGAATTTGTTAAATCCAGTTCCTTTTTTTTGCTTTACATTGCTGATATTAAAAAAAAATAAAATAAAAAAACTGTTGGGGCACCTGGGTGGCTCAGTCGGTTGAGCATGGGACTTCGGCTCAGGTCATGATCTCACAGTTTGTGGGTTCGAGCCCCTTGTCAGGCTCTGTGCTGACCTCTTGCTCAGAGCCTGGAGCCTGCTTCAGATTCTGTGTCTCCTTCTCTCTCTGCCCCTCCTCCGCTCGTGCTTTGTCTCACTCTGTTTCTCAAAAATAAATCAATGTAAAAAAATTTAAAAAAATAAAAAACTGTGGCTTTTGAAGATATATGGCTACCTCACTAATCTTCCTTATCCTAATAGTTCTTTGTAATGTTAGTTTTTGCTTTCATTCGTTTTTACTTTATTTTATTTTTTTGCACATAGAAAGACACCATTTATCATTCTTATTTGATGTTTAAGTGTGTAGTCATATCATCTGCAAACAATTAAAATCGTCCTAGTTCCTAATAACTGTGTAGGTGTTTTTTTTTTAATTCTTGCCTCATTTTGTTATCTGATATCCCCGAAATCAGGGATTGAATAATAATGCTCATGTTGGGCATCCTATCTTTTTTCTTTTTCCTTTTTCTTTTTTTTTTTTTTTTTTTTTGAGAGAGAGAGAGAGAGAGAATGCATTCGGTGCAGGTGCAGAGGAAGAGGGAGAAGGGGAATCTTAAGCAGGCTCCGTGGTCAGTGCAGAGCCCAAAGCAGGGCTCGATCTCACAACGGTGAGATCATGACTTGAACTGACATCAAGAGTCATAGACTTAACCTCTGAGCCCCCCAGAGGCCCCCATCCTGTCTTACTTTTGGTTTTAGGGATAGGCCTTTAGTATCTCTGATGCTATCTTACCCCTTGAATTTAGCTCTGTGATCCGCAGGATCTATATTTGCATTTCTGGTGTAAACTTTCTTATTCAAATTGTATTATTACCTTAATACTCCATTCAAATTGTGAATATTTTATTTCATGTTTTTGCTTTTATATTCATGAGTGAAATTATCTCTAGTTCTCTTCCCTCACTTTGGTATTAAAGCAAATGCTAGCTTAAAAACATTGTGACACTCTCCATCTTTTTCCACTTTATTCCATTCTGGAATCAAAAAATAAATCCGTGAAATGAAATAGGGTATCTAGAAATATATCCAAGTAAATACGGTTACATACCAACTGACAAATTATGGCACTTCAAATTCTCAAATATCTCTCAGGTTAGACAATTTCATGAATACCACTTGGTTATTCATTCTGGATGAGAATAAAGTTAGGACTCCAGCTCACATTAACATAAAAATTAACTCCAAGTGGATAAAAACTATTTAAATTTTAAAAACAAAAATATTGAAACTACAGGAAAACATTTTAAGTGGAAATTTAGGGGAAACAGATTTAAGCAAATAAAAAATTTTCATTTCTATATGATTAATGGTACCATAAATAAAGTCAAAAGAAAATATTTAATCAGAGCAATTATTTGCAACTCTTTATATCTTTTGCAACACATGCACACATTCCTGATTTTCAAACTCTTACAAATTAATACGAAGATAATAACACAAGGAAATATAGGCAAAAGACAGGAGCACACAGTTCAAAGAGAGGGGCACAAAAAGTTGCCAGCTTCACTTACAGTCATGAAAATGTAAATTAAAACAAATATGATGTATGATACTTGAATGAAGAAAAATTTTAAGATGAGTAATATTTAGTGACAGTGGGAATATCGGAAATAAACATCATACAGTGTTTATAATACTCACATATCTGTAACCTTTGAGATGTAATTCTGTAATTCTTTTTTGTAAAGTTTATTTATTTATTTTGAGAGAGAGAAAGAGCATGAGTGAGGGAGGGGCAGAAAGACAGGAGAGAGAGAGAATCCCAAATAATTCGTCACTGCCAGCACACAGCCCCATGTGGGGCTCAAACTCACAAACCATGAGATCATGACCTGGGCCGAAACCAAGCGTCAAGTAAGCTTACTGACTGAGCCACCCAGGCCCCCAGATGTAATTCTAATGTACCTTTTAAGTAGTGCATATACATATGTAACATGTGTGTTATTAAAAAAACACTAGAGCATAAAAGTATAATTACAAGGTTAAGTATTGTTACACTGACCAAATTGTAATATCAGTTGGTAAGAGTGGGGTTGAATAAATTTTGGCACATCTGCATTTTAAAATAATATGTAACCAATAAAAATTAGATGTATTTATTTTATTATTAATTTTTTTTAATGTTTTATTTTTGAGAGAGAGAGAGAGAGCTAGTGAGGGAGGGGCAGAGAGAGAGAGGAAGTCACAGACTCTGAAGCAGCCTCCAGGATCTGAGCTGTCAGCACAGAGCCCGTCACAGGGCTCGAACCCACGAACCGTGAGATCATGACCTGAGCTGAAGTCGGATGCTTAACCGACTGAGTCACCCAGGTTCTCCCAAGCTAATACATTTATATGTACGTAATTTGGGGGCACCTGGGTGGTCCAGTCGGTTAAGCATCCGACTTCAGCTCAGGTTTGATCTCGCGGTTCGTTAGTTCAAGCCCTGCCTCAGGCTCTGTGCTGACAGCTGGCCCTCCCCCACTCACACACACTCTCTCTCTCTCTCTCTCTCTCTCTCTCCCTCTCTCAAAAACAAATAAACAATAAATAAATAAACAAATAAACAATAAATAAATAAATAAATAAATAAATAAATAAATAAATTAGCTTGGATGCCCATGGTATGTTGTTAAGAGAAAAAAGTAAGTTGCAGAATATACACTATGATATCTTGAAGGTATAAAACCTGTAAGTATATACATAAATATGGCTTATTTATATAAGCTTTAAAAAAGTATGAAAAATGTAGAATAAACTCATAACATTGGTTATGTCACAAGTTTGGGATTGTAAGGGGAAGAGAGGAAATTGGATCTCAGTTTATATGTTCTATATTGTGTTACAAGGGTATTTTTGTGGTGAAAAAATATTTTGTGAAAAAATTAGTGGAAATACATCTTAAAATGCTGTCAGAATTGGAAGCCACCCAAGTGTCTCTTGTAAAATTGTCTCCAAACTTTCAAATCCAACCTTATTCTGAGAGTGGCAAGTCGCCTTAAAGACCATATCAGATTCTTTTTTTATTATTATAATTTGACTTTGGTAATGAAAATGTCATATGGAATGATCAAAATCCCTTATGCATTTCACTTTATGAGTCCAACCACTGGGCTTGTCTGCCTGTCATAGAAGCCAGTTAAGTTCATCTGATACAGTCCATTCATAATCACTTGTAATAAAACTACTGTGGATTAATAAACATCTCCACGATTTCAGGGACTATTCATGTCATGATCTTTTTACCTCTTTCTGGGTGCATTGGGTATTTGTCTATTTCCAGGTTTCCAGCAGTCTGTTTTAGGCTGTGAAAAACTTGCTCTCACATGGATCAGGGATTCTTAGGCCTCTGCTCTGGGTGTCTGCTCCCCGAGGCTTTGAGACCTTGGATTTGGTGGCCAGCCTGCCAATGCCCTTGCCTCTTCCCACCTGCTTGTTTTATTATCTGGTATGCCTTCGTGGTGGGCCCCATGAGCTTAAGTCCTAAATCTCAGGATGATTCAGAAGCCCCACCCCCAATCTCTGGATGCAGCCAAGGTGTCCGGTTTAACCACTTTCCAAGGAAAAGGCAGCCTAAAAAGAAGACGAGTACAACACTGGAGACTTCTAAGGCTATTCTGGGGGTCTTAGATGTCTTTAGTTTTGTCATTGCTCTCCTGAACTTCTGTACCACGACTTCAAATGGCCAGGTTGACCCCCTTTATTTGTGTAGTTCTCTGAGAATGTCAACTTCGGTGGAGAACAGGTTGGCCACAAAATCTGACTGTGTCTTGTTATTTCCCCTGGGGTGAAATTTCTTCCCGTTAACTTTGTTCCTACCTTTCAACTACTTGCAGCCTGGGGTTATTCCTCCATTTCTAACTTCCACCCGCAGCTTCTCCTTTCTCCTAAGAACTGCTCCAAAGAGAAGTCAAGTACAGTGTCTTTTACCGTAGATCCCAGGTATCTGCCGTACTTTTTGTGTTGCACGTCTCAGGACAGAGCATTTATCTGGGTAACGTAAATGACTCGCTATGTTTTTCTCAACGGCATGGATCTAAAGTATAGAAAAGAAAAGAGAAGAAAGAAGAGGAAGCCTGGGAAGAAACTTTTTTCTTTTTTTTAACCTGAGAATTTTTTCTGCATCACTAGCTGTGAAAACTGCCATAGCTTGCTTGGTTTTAAGGATATAAATAAAGGGAAGCCTGTACTTATAGGGTAGGAAGAAGAGAAATCCCAGTTACAAATACCACGTGATGGTGGTAGAACATGAATACCCAAGCCTGGAGACAGCAAATAAAAAGAAAGGGTCACCAGAAAGCTGGGTTAAGACTGAGAAATGACCTCAGAGAATTCTGCTGGCCAAAAGTCTTGACCACGGTAGGTAATAGCAGCTAACGTTTATTGACTACTTTCTTCGTGCCAGATACACTTCTAAGACCTTTCTTTACTTGCAGTAATTATAAGCAGATGCTACAGCAGCAGCCACCTTGTAATGATGAGGCGACTTCTAGGGAAAGATTAAGCAGGTGTTCGGCGTCATACAGGTGGGAAGAGACAGAGCCAGCATATCCCCACCCTTGCTGTCTCCCTGCAATGGCTTCTGGCCTCTTAACCTTGACAGTAAGTGCCCGGAGGATGCTTTACTAAGGCTGCCCTCTGGAAGGAACACGTCCCTCAGTCTTCTCCCTGACAATCCCGCCCCAGTTTTGTCCGGGTGGCTCCGATGCATACAGTTATTGGCCCGCACTTTGAGAAATATCGGCTGTATTTTCGAAACCAGATTAAGCCAGCACTGAAAGGGATGCCTTGACGTTTTGGAGAAACACGTGTTTCCCTTACCGCCGCTGCTGCTGCATCGGGCGAAGCAGCCTTTGTGGTCCTCCCTTGCACTAGATGCCCTGTGGCTCCCCACGGGGTGGCAAGGACAAATACTGTGGTTGCTAGGCAGCAGGCTGGCACGAAGCTAATTTAAACACATCCAGTTCAATACTAATTTGGAATGATCTCGCACTTCGCTCTGTTTTGACAATTCTCGGCTCCTTTTGAAAGGCAGCGAGCCTTCTTTTCTTTTTTTAATCTTGAATGACTTCATCTGTTTTCATAGGAGTTTCAATAAAATGAACAGTCTGTCCCTCTTCTGGTTTATCGGCTGTTAATCCTCTCCCCTATCTCGTCAATGTAAGGCTAACTGTTCCCCACGCAAGAGTGCAGGCTTCTTTCCCCATGCAGCAGAGAACTTCACAAAGTTATGATAAATTAAACATCAAGCCATAGTTGAGCAAAATGCACATCTATGTATATTTTTGAGCCCTACCTCGCTTTACAGCCTAGAAAACAGGTTCCGAATGATTAACTAAGTTGCTCCACTTCACACAGAGCCATAATTAAGCCTCTGGTCTCTCTGACCCCCAGGCTCCGTGCCCTGACCCACTTGGCTCCCTCTGACTGTTTGAGAAATTCCTTTAAACCATGAAATTAATAGCCTGACCTGATGTGGACATTTCCACTGTTCACAAGGGAACATGCCCTTCATTTTGATAAACATTTAACTTTCCTACCTCAGTTTCTTTATCTCTAAACGAGCATATTCATTATTCCAATGCTGTGTTTCTAAAAATAAATACAGCAATGATATGAAAACACTTGGAAAATAACAACTGGGGAGCACTGCCTTTATCTGATTCTCATAAGTGGCTTAAAATCAACATGTATAACTATTTAAAAAATCAAACACTTCCGTGATAGAAAAAAAAAAGCACCACCCCCCCCCTTCCTCCCACTGGGGGTTAGGGGAACCAGTAAAGGGATCTATAAACAGGATGCAGACTTCTTAAGCAAAACTTCCATAGCAAAGTTTTTATTTTGATATACACAAAAGAATAATATAAAGCCAGATGCTTAGAACACTAATTAAAGCTAAGCTCTCTGTTTGGTCTCTCAACAAAAAGATGAAAACAAAGAATCGAGAATGGTACAGTGGCCCAACAGAGGGTAAGGGTCTAGGGACCACTTGAGTTGAATGGCCAAGAGAGATACCGACAAAGTACTGAGGTATAGCAAGTTACTCTGCCAGCAAAGCCCTCTGCAATTTCTGGAAACCAGTCTGCTGCAGGAGTAGAATAATGATGAAATAAGAAGGCATGAATTGGAGAATCCAAGCGTCGCTTTGGTCAAGACATAAAACACTCAGGGATTCGAGAGTTATGGAAACATTAAAAGAATAGAAGCAAATATCTATGTCTACATCTACTGTTATATATGAATACACACACACACACACACACACACACACACACACACACACATGCTGATTGTGTACTATTCTCATCCAGACAGTATTAGGTTATTAGGGCAAGGAAAAGTTTAGATCTTAAGCAGGGGTTCTAGACTAGAAATTGTGGAGTTCTCTAGGTAAAAAAAAAAAAAAAAAAATGAAATAGAACCCAGGACTGAACAGGAAATATAAATCAGACTTAACACAGACAATAAATGTTGTAGAAATTTCTAGGCTTTCATAGGAAATCTACCCTAAAAATCAGCAGAACAAATGGTTGAGATCAGAGCAGATGCCAGTTTCACATGGGCAGAGAATGTTCTGCAGACAGCCAGGTCTACAGGACGTCCACGGGACACAAACACACACACATACACACACCCTCAGTCATTAACTTGCTAATACCCACGGAGACTGTCTTAGAAGGGAATAGGGCATATAATATTTCCCATATTTATTTGACCATGGAGAAATTCTGTCCATTTTCCCCGTGTATCTGGAAACATATCTTTGAGAAATGCTGATATAAATCTGATAGAAGGAGATCATCAGAAACTAGGGGCACAATACAGCTCAAGTAAAACAGAATCTATTTAGGTGAACCTTGACATGCATTTCATTAAAGCAGACAGTGATGGAGAGAAAGAATATTAAAGCTCCCAAAGTATGAAATAAATTGTTTCTTTCTTTTCATGGATAAAGCTTTTACCATTCAAATCCAAAATGTCTGCCTCGTTTCTGAGAGTAAACCTCTTGCAATGCTGGGCCACAACCCCAAATGTGGTTTCCATGTAGCAAATTACAAGTATACACACGGTTCATTTCAAAGTTTGTCGTAAATAATACTGCTCATAAAGTTCAGAGAAACGCCATTTTCCAGCCCTTAAATTTCTCGTCTCAACCCCTTACCTAATTACTGGATTATTTTTTTCTCTGCTCCAAGAAGTAAATGTGAACTGGCTTAAAGCTACTGCTTCAGATGTCCACGGAAACTGCTCTCACTTCATTTGGGTGGAGCTAATTACCCTCTGTTTACAAAGGGCTAAATTGTTCACATAGAAAATTCTTCTCCCGGGGCGCCTGGGTGGCGCAGTCGGTAAAGCGTCCGACTTCAGCCAGGTCACGATCTTGCGGTCCGTGAGTTCGAGCCCCGCGTCAGGCTCTGGGCTGATGGCTCGGAGCCTGGAGCCTGTTTCCGATTCTGTGTCTCCCTCTCTCTCTGCCCTTCCCCCGTTCATGCTCTGTCTCTCTCTGTCCCAAAAATAAAAATAAACGTTGAAAAAAAAAATTAAAAAAAAAAAAAAAAGAAAATTCTTCTCCCACTGATTTATGCTGTTACTCTGGATCACATACAAAATGCATTCAGAGAAGGGTCTTGTCCCGCTGCCTGAAAGATTGGACTGGATTTATTATTCAACAACATTTATCACTTACTAAGTTGTTGATAACCAAATGGATGTAACACAGTCCTTGCCTTCGAGGAACACCAGGGGCACCTGGGTGGCTCCCTCCGTTAGCGTTAAGTGTCTGATTCTTGATTTCAGCTCCGGTCATGATCTCACCATTCATGGGATCGAGCCCTGCATCAGGCTCTGTGCTGACACTGTGCAGCCTGCTCGAGGTTCTCTTTCTTCCTCTCTGACTGCCCCTCACCAGCTCACACACACGCATGCACACACGGTCTCTCTCTCTTTCTCAAAATAAACAAATAAATGGGCAAAAAAAAAAAACTAAAACAATTAAAAAAAAAAAAAAAAAGAGCTCACCACCAGGCCAAAATTTAAGAGACCACTGGTCAGAATTTTGCAACACAATCTAATACGTAACTCAGGAGTACTACTGTAAAATAGAAAAACAAAGTCAGGTTCACCTGTTAGGGGAAAAAAAAATAGCTAAAGGCAGACAAGAGACTGGATTGATTTGCTTGAGGGAGATGAATGAGACTGAAGGGAAGTTGGACACATAGAAGACTATTTTAATAGGCCAGCTGGGTTAAAGACCTACACTAACATACAGCAGCATGATTATGGTGACAGTAAAGGGCTATGAAAGATGTGACATTGGCAGAAGTTGGTGACTGAAAAGAGAGCAAGGGAGAGGAATATGTTGGGGACTACTCCCACATATCTGGCTTGGGCTCATAGCTAGATAGTTTTGCCCGTAATTTAAATAAGACGGCCAGAAGCAAGTAAAGATTGCTCAAGCAGGGATGGATGAAACAAAGAAGAGAATGCCACTGGCCAACATGTATATCGAGACGAGAGATGCCCAAGAAGGAGTGAGGTAGGTAGGTGTCCACCAGGAGGAAGGGACGGGCCGCTGCTCTGAATTTGAAAGGTGAGGCTTTAAGCCTGGAAGAGGTTACCCAGAAATGCCACAGGGACCTGGCTGGAGCTGGGACGTGAGTCCTTGGGCTACATTCCTGCTTAAGGGGCTGGTAAAGCGGGTCCTGCTTCGGCAGTGGAAATGGAGTGGAAAGAGAGATGCAGAAAACAAGAAGAAACTGATTTCTGAGAATTAAAGAAGAGTCCTTAGCAAGTACAAATCCATGGCATGAAATGCCAAAACAGTATCACATAAGGAAGAGTCTGCTGGATTTGGGTATTCAGACTCATTGGTAGTTCGTTAACAGGATAGTTTCAGAGACTGAGGACAACCTGAGTACAGCAGGTTAAACCCTGAAAAGGTGTGTTATCTTATCAGACAAGGTGTTAGTTACATTGTTGTCTCTTTATCTACAAGGCATTTTGAGAGTAAACCCAATAAAAGGATGGCAACCCTTCAAAGTACTCCATGCTGCTGAAGTTAAAAATAGTTCAGCGGGCTGTTACATTGTAAACTAAAATATTGCTGAATTTGTTAAGGACAATTTTGTAAACATAAGAAACAATATGATCAAATGAGCATAATATTGAAAGAGAAGTTTCTTCCTCTTCCTCTTCTTCTCCACCATTTGGTTCCAGAAAGATAGCTTCAGCTAATTCAAGAGAAAATTATAAATCTTCAAGGTAAAAGCCGCATCATGTTGCGAAGTAAAGAACATGTGAGACAATTTGGATCCCGGACGTAGCAAAGAAAATTATGGGGAGAAGAGGCTTGGCTATGACTTAAAATGTATTTCATGCTGCCCATTTTTATTAACTAAAAGAAACATATCTAACTAGAATGAAACGTACCCTGTCTCCGGAAAATAGGGAATTCCACTTCTCTTTTATGGTTAAAATAATGTCATGTGCTTCGTGTTTAATTTTGAACTACATATTATGTGCATGGATAAAGAAACCATTCTTTTAGTCAAAACGCCTTTGTGCTTTGCACAAATTGTGTGACTCTCATATGTGGAATAATGTGCCCTCAAACTTACCCAGAAGTAAGAATAAGTGTTTTTAATAAATGATTTGGGGCTTTGGTGGTTTTTTTTTTTTTTTTGCATGTATAAATTAAGTAAAAATGAATGCTATTTTCTGATTCTGAATCGTTGGGCAGCAGATGAATGATTCTCATGCATGCATTAACTTTATACCAGAGCACAACAGTAAGCAAGACTTCCCTCACTTTAGAACCAACTCCTATGATATAACATCAGAGCCACATGCACAATTTAAATTACTGAAAGCTATTGGGGAAAAAAACTAAAAAAAAATCTCTCCAGGGTGCCTGGCTGGTTCAGTCGAAAGAACATGTGATTCGACCTCGGGATCGTGAGTTTGAGCCCCACATTGAGTGTAGAGAGTACTTAAATAAGTAAAACCTAGAAAAAAAATTTTAAATAAAAATAAATAAATGAATCTCTCTAGATTAGAAAAGAGCCATTATCCTTTCTGAATAAAATAAGTGTGAACAGAAAAAAATTTGTTTCCGTTTTGAAGACTAAGGCTCTTAATTCACTAATAAGGCTTTGTTGGAGGCTAAGGGACTCCAATGTTGTGTGTACTTTTTAAAAGTAAGCTTGTAAGTTAAGCTATATTTATTTTGCGACTTCAACTAATGGAAAAATCACATCAAAATTTGTTATTGTCCTCTATTGTAACTAATCTTACTTATGTGTGGTAATTTTGTTTCTATCATGGCCAGAAGAACAATGGATCACCCATTTTATTTTTACACTAAATGTATAACACTAAAGATAATAAACATACAAAAACCAATAAGGGTTGGGGGGGGTGTCTGGATGGCTCAGTCGGTTAAGCATCCAATTCTTGGTTTCCGTTCAGGTCATGATCTCACACTCCGTGAGTTCGAGCCCCACATCGGGCTCTGTGCTGACAGCTCAGAGCCTAGAGCCTGCTTCAGATTCTGTGTCTCCCCCTCTCTCTGCCTTGCCCCTGCTCATGCTCTGTCTCTCTCTGTCTCAAATATAAATAAAAACATTAAAAAATTTTTTTAATTAAAAAAAAAGGTAAATTTAAATGCATTTAGTTTTTAGTGCCATTAGGATAAAATCTAATAGAAAATGCCCAAGAAAACAAAATAGTTTTGAGTTTCACATTAACGACCTTGAAGAAATTTATTGTCTAGCCACCAAAATCCCTAGAATAATAGTCTTGCTTCCAAATATGCAAAACTGTTCCAGTTCTAAATTGGCTTCCTCCTCTAATAAAAATCATCCTGTAATGTCTGGTGGTAAGTGGATGAAAACACAAAAGGACGAACCCAAAACCCTGGCATATAAAAAACGTTTAGAAAGAGCCCAACCTTTAGAAAGGTTGAAGTTTGAACCTAAAAGTTTCAGTGGCATTGAATTACAACCCAGATTTTATGCCTTACATGGGAAGGATGATTCAATCATAATATAACCAAGGTTTTCAGTACCATCCATTTTTCATGTCTTGACAAATTACTTCTGAGATCCAGCTGGGAAATTCGAACGTATGGTCCTGGGTCAGGCACAGGTGTGATTTACGAAAGTCTAATTTTACAGTTTGCTCAACTACCTTAATACAACACAGCTTAAAAAAAAAAAAAATAAGCCAAATATTTTGATTCACTTTCAGTTTGGATTACTTGAGGCTGCTCTATCATTCAACGTAATAAAATAGTTGAAAAACGATTCTCATTTATGGTTGGCATTTCACAGGGCATTCTGTTTTACATGGTACATGCACATTTATAGACATGGTAACACTGTCTCATATGAAGCAATAGTTTGAAAGCTCAGACCCAAACTCCATTAAATTAGATGGTACCGTGATTTCTGAAACTGAGTAATATCTGTATTTACGTCGCTTATTTCGTCCAAACATTTGTTTCCTTTACCAAGAGTACAGTACACGTTGTAAAAACTCACTGCGTTCACCTTATTTTGATACTACAAAAAATAATTATTTCATTTGAAAGGAATACATAAATGTAATCCAATTAAACAAAAAAACATTTTCAGTGGCTTTTCCCTTTTTCTCTAAAATGTCAACACGGTGAGTGAACCTGTGTCCTGCAGGGATCGCCTCATGTTCTACCTGCCGGCCTGGCTACTAACATAGTGTCTCGGTGTGGATGATAAGTTATCCAGCCATCTTTTCAATACATAATTTGCCTAAATTAACTTAATTTCATGATGCTGCATTTTCAACATCCGTCCGATAGGCATAATTACTTCTAAACTTAATAAAGTCTGGCATGAATGTGAAATTACCACCATCATGTTACAAACACAGAATTCACCCCAGTGGTGACTAAGGGCCACCATGAATACCTTTTGTGGTTGCATACGTCTTTTTGGCAAGAAACTAGTCCTGTAATTAAATAAACCTCCATGCCCACAAAAAAAAAAAAAAAAAAAAAAATTTCATCTGAAAAGCCATTTATTATCTGCTTATTACTCTGTAGCCAGAATCTAATAATCAGCCCTTTTAAGAGAAGGACAGATTACATTGCCAAACCCAAATTGCTGTTTGAGGTAAGTAACATAATTTGAATTGATTCTGATGATTCTCTAAAGAGAAAGGGGGAAAGGAAAAAGATGAAATATTTTCTTTATATTATTTTAGGGTGCCTTGTGCAGTTGCTTAACCTTTTCTAAAGTATTTAGATTCCTAGAACTTTCATAGGGTCATGTTTAGTTATTTCCAAGAGAAAAAGGATATAGGAAATACATTCATTCACATAAATATTGAATGCCCACTGTAAATGGGGTTTACCTGCTGCAGTTGATATATGCCCTTTCAGCTAGAGAGTAATGTCGATTTTCAGAGCCCACTGTGTGAAGTCAGGACCCACCCAATGCTTCCCGTCCACGGGCAGACAGTACAAGGACCACATTGTCACTCCAGTAGAATGGTGGATTTGAGGGCCCCGACAGAGCTTCTGAGTCAGCGGATCTCATGTGGGACCCAGGAATCTGCATTTTAATTAACAATCCCTAGTAACTAACGGACACGATGCCGTTTAGGAAGCACTGTCCTAATGGTCTAAGAGCCTTGGAGCATGTTGACCTTGCTCAGCTTTTTTTGTGTCTAAACAACAGCAGAGATAGCAAACATAAAAGCTGAACGAGCAGAGATAGTAAATTAATAAAATGTGAATTGGGGCATTGCTGTTTGGAAAAATTAGCCAACTCGGCAGATTTTTGCTGGATTTCACGGTCTTCACCTTTGAAGTAGCTGGTGGCAGCTTCCACTGTAAAGAGGATAGGAGTCAGTATTTTGAAAGCAGTGCTGTGGGCTAGGTAGGTAGTAAAGAGAAAATGGAACCGGTGCCTTACTGTGACAGGCACGGATGGGACCTGTGACTTTGAGTTTGCGACAGGTCATTTCAGCTTGGTGTTCAGACAAAGAGGAGTTCTAGTCATAATTAAAATAGTTCTTAATGAGAGGGACTCTGTGGGCTGGAACAAAGAATAGAGAATAATTTTCTATGCGTAACATTTCCCAAATGCCATTACTCTGTAGGAGAAACATTTATGTGTTTGTAAAATGCACTAGCTTTCTTAGAGTCCAAGAAATCACAGATCTAGCTGGGTTTTTAAGGGTCAACTACTCCACCCCAATCCTCAGCTACCCACCTCCACCAGATATGTGAAACATAGTAAATAAATTCAGAAGGAATTGGATTAAAGCAAACCTCTCTGAAAGAGCTAAAAATCTCTCCAAAACACTGTGCTTTCATAAATCAAGAAAAACTGGTTGTTGTTATCAACTATTGTGAATGTGAATTATACATTGAATCAAACATGTTGGGAAAACTTACCTTTTTAATGTTTATTAATTTTTGAGAGAGAGAGAGTGTTTGTGTGTATTCCTCCCATCCCCGCGGGGGGGGCGGGGGCCCAGCGCCCCTGAGCAGGAAAGGGACAGAGAGAAAGGAGACAGAAAATCCGGAGGGGCTCAGTGCTGACAGCAACGAGCCTAATGCGGGCTCATGACCTGATCCGAAGTTGGATGCTCAACGAGTTGAGCCACCCAGGTGCCCCCAAAACTGATTATTTTTAAAGCAAGTGTTTATTAAGCACTCAGCCTTTGTTAGGTGTTTTATAGGAAGTACCTTATTAGATCCTGTTGAAGTTAGTAGTATTTAGACAGATAGAGACATTTAGAGTTAATTAAGTTACTTCATTGAAATCCCACAGCTAACACCAAAATTCAAAACCAGGTCTGTCTGACTCCCAGACACCATACAGACATTTGGAATGATGGTCCAGATGTGCTTAAAAGAAAAAAAAAAAGTCTACAATCATCGAACAACTCATAAATTAGCTGAAGGGACTTTTAGAGTTAGGCAAATCCAATTTGAAGTCCTACTTCTATCATGGCAAAGATCTGAGCCTCTCCTTGCCATTGTGATTTATAAAAACGGAACAATAAAATCTCATCAAGTGCTTGTTAAAATCATATCTAAAGCACCTTGTAGTGCGGTATCTGACAGGCACTTGCCACTCCAAAGCAAAAAAGAGGTAGTTCTTGGCTAGACTATACTAATATGAGAAAGCATTACACCCATTGTGTGAAATTCAGGATATACATATCTCAGATTCGGTTAAGCCTTTGGCATATTTTGAGTATCATGTGAAATATGCATGAAGTATACGTGTTTATCATGTCTAAACATAGATACTATCCCTAGCAAGAAAGGGTAGTGAGTCAATCAGTGCATCTTTGTGCCATTTAAACTTCCAGAGTAGGGGGAGTAGACAGAGATATTATGGGACAGAAACTTCTAATCCAGTCTAATATCCTGGGTATTCACTAACTAAATCTGAGATCCTAATCAGTGAAATGGTTTGACCAAAAATCATGTGGGAAATCAGTAATAATGGGTTCGTTCCAGAACAAGAATAAAACAGTGTAGCTCCTGGTTCGGTGCTGTTCCCTCTATTTGCCTTTTTCTTGTAACAAATATGTATTGGTTTGGCGATTTTTTTGCCAAGAATCTTTAAAATACTTTGAGTATTCTGTCCTAAGAAAATAATCTAAACTGGGTCAGACTAGGGGGAGAAATACTCTGAACACATTCATGGTTTTTTTAACTTCTCATTTTTCATAAAAGACTTATTTTTATTAAAATACTCATTTTGGGGGGCGCCTGGGTGCTCAGTCAGTTAAGCGTCTGACTCTTGATTTTGGTTCAGGTCATGATCTTGCAGTTCATAAGATCCAGCCCTGCTCTGTGGTGACAGCGTGGAGCTTGCTTGGGACTCTCTCTCCCTCTCTCTCTCTCTCTCTCTCTCTCTCTCTCTCTCTCTCTCTCACACACACACACACACACACACAAATATAAATAAATAAATTTTTTTCTTTTAAAGTGAAGATGGAACTTTTCATCCAAGGAGCACAGTAGGGCTTGGTTCTCTTCTTATTTCCAGAAACATGGGATTTGCAGAATTGGTTTGGGAATTTCATTTTAGGAAAATATTCATTTTCACTGCAGTTTAGTTAAATATTCAGTGTGGTCCCCATTCCTCTTGTCCATCCACAGCCCACCCCACTCTCCTGAATTCACTTTGCCTTTATCCATGTTCATTTGTTTGCTGGTTTTCTCTACTACTGGTTTTCTCCAGCTGGTTTTCTCTAGTTGCTGGTTTTCTCCACTGTTCCCTGCCAACATCCTCCTCCTCCCGTCTTGGTCCCAGGCTCACGTGCTCTTCAGCCTCAGTCCCCAGCTTGTGTGTGGGTGCTGTCCTGAACAAATAGAGTCATGGTGCCAAGAAAGTTCAAGGTTAGAGAAATCCAGAGCAGCCGAGGGTACCCAACCACTCTCCCTTCTCCCTGCCTTTCCCTGCACTTTTTTTTTTTCAATTTTAATGTCAATTTTTTATTTTTGAGAGGTGGGGAGAGGCAGAGACAGGGGGAGACAGAGAATCCGAAGCAGGCTCCAGGCTCTGAGCTGTTAGCACAGAGCCCAACATGGGTCTTAAACCCATGAACCGTGAGCCAACATCAGACGCTTAACCGACTGAGCCACGCAGGGGCCCCCTGCATCTCGAGCCAGATGCGCGCACCCAGGGCTCCCCGCAGTGTTTCCTTTGCTTCTGGCGCTTCCACACCCCAAGTGACTCTTCTCCCACTGCTTTCCTTGCCTGTCCCCTTCCCGGTTCCAGACAGCCACAGGTCGTTACTTCTCACCTTGTGGGAAGCTCATTGATCCTCATTTTCTTCACCGTAGAGGACAAGATCTCCTTATAATCCTCATGCCAGATGCTTTATCCCCAGGTTCCTGTAATTTTAGGATCAAAAGGAATCTGAGGGGTGCCTGGGTGGCTCAGTCAGTGAAGCGACCGACTTTGGCTCAGGTCATGAGCTTGCGGTTCCTGAGTTCAAGCCCCGCATCAGGCTCTCTGCTGTTAGCACCAAGGAACCCCTTCAGACCCTCTGTCCCCCTGGTTCTCTGCCTGTCCCCTGCTTATTCTCTCTCTCTCTTTCTCTCTCTTGAAAATAGATAAGAAAGAAAGAAAGAAAGAAAGAAAGAAAGAAAGAAAGAAAGAAAGAAAGAAAGGAAGAAAGAAAGCAATCTTAAAAGCCACCTAGTGAAATCCCCATTACTACTCTGTGGTCTACCACTGCCAGGTCCATGGCTGGTGCTTGGGAAATATTTGCCATCAATCAGCATTGCAAAATCAGCCATTATGTACTACTGTAAGATAGTTATTTTATACTCTTAACTTTGTTTCTCAAAAAGTCGCTTGTCATGTTTTATTCCTACCCATCTATAAAAATCAGTGAGTAATAATGGAGAAGGCTAACCCTTAGAAGGCATTGAGGTAAAACTGAAAAACTGATTTCAAATTGACAGTCCAGCTGACATAGAGGGGAAGAGATAAGTTACTGATGCAAGGACAAGAAGAAATGGGCTAAAGTTACAATGAAAAGATTACATAGAAATAATGATATCTTCTACCAGTAAGAGCTGTTAAATAATGGAAGGTTGCTAAGGAAAACTAAAACGTGACTGTACTTGAGGTTAGTAATGAATCTGGTATGATTCATGGGCTGATTAAATTAGACTTTCCTTGATGGCGTAAAATAGAATAAATATGTTAAATGGTTCCTCCTCCAAGAGTCTGGGAAAGGTTAGATTTCCATTTCACTAGAAAATATGAAATGATTATCATCACCCAGCCCCTTCCCTACCTTAAAATCGCTAATATAGCTCCCTGTTAACACTACCCCAGAGATGACATGAAGTGTATTCGCTGTGCTTTTTGCCAAGACGGCTAATTTTTTTTAATGATAATTTTTAATTGTCATTTTTTTTCTTTTAGGCTTGTAAATTTTATAGCTCCCAATGGTATGTGGTAAACTACAAATATGAACAATATTCTGGAGACTTCCGACAGTTACCCCGGTAAGAACCTGTCATATATAAATGGGTTTTTCCATGTATAAAATACGTTCTCAGTTTAAGTTCTACAGTTGTTCATGAATACATGCACGTTAACTAGTGTCAAGGTCTATTTTACAAAATTTAAAAATAGGAGTCATGATACAGCATTTTGGTCAACAATGTACATTTTGTTGTATATGAACAGAGTTGATTGTAAGATCAAGTGTATTCTTGTAAGATACAAATGTATTCTTATTTAATTTTCTAACAAAGTCTTTTTTTTTAAATATATATTTATTTTGGGGAGAGTACAAGTTGGAGAGGGGCAGAGAGAGAGGGACAGAGAATCCGAAGCGGGCTCTGCCGTGACAGCAGCAAGCCCGATGTGGGGCTTGAACTCACAAACCGCGATGTCATGACCGGAGCCGAAATCGGATGCTCAACAAACTGAACCACCCAGGTGTCCCTGAACAAATTCTTGAAGTGTTACTCTATCACTCTTTTGTGAGCTGTTATTTCAATAGAGCAGATACAACAGGACTGGAAAAGAACAGTGTAGACCAAAACATGTGTCTGAGGATATTCTGTATTTAGCATTCAGATTTGCCACTGGCTTCACGTATTTCCATGCTGGGATACCTAGAGTCATGAAAGTAGACAACCTCTGCAGAAATGTTACATGTCTAAGAACAGCAAAAAGGGAAAAATTAACAGCTTTTTTTTTCTTCTGGACCAAGTAAAGTCTTTGGGAGAAGGTGTCTTTGTTCTGTACCTGTTCAAACGTCACCTTCACAGACAAGCTTGCCTGACCTACTACCTGAACTAAAGTAGTCATTTATTCAGTGTCTGTGTCCCCCACTAAAGCAAAAATCCCCAAAGGGCAGGGACTTTTCCTTGCAGAATCCCCTACAAGGGAGGAGAATGCCTGGCCTCTGGTAAGTGTGTAATAATGACTTATTGAATAAGTAAAGTAAGTGAATGGCAAATTTTGAAATACAGCATTCCTTTAAAAAAAGAAAGAAAAGAAATATAATATTCATGGAAGGGATTGGAGTTGCTCGAATTCAAAGAACTGCGATGAATTGGAATCTCCTAACACATTGGTTCATCTAACTAAAACAATGCAAGTAATCCAGAAAAACACAACAATCAAAAGCGAAGTTATTAACACTTCCCTCAAGTGAAGGCATCGAGAAGGTACTTGTTGCGTCTAACTTTTTAGTGGGCGTGTGGTTTATTTTTTTTTTTTTATGTTTCTTTTTGAGAGAGAGAGAGAGAGACAGTGTGTGAGTGGGGTAGGGGCAGAGAGAGAGGGAGACACAGAATCTGAAGCAGGCTCCAGGCTCTGAGCTGTCAGCACAGAGCCTGACATGGGGCTCCATCTCATGACCCACAAGATCATGACCTGAGCCAAAGTCAGACACTCAACTGACTGAGCAGCCCAGGCACCCCTACGTGGACACGTGGTTTAGATTTGGGCACTATTTGCACAAATTTCCCATGCCCCCAGCAGCAGCTGTTCCAGGCTTGGCTACTTGGATGGGCTGCTCTCTACCCACAAATGCAGAATTTGAAGGGGCTGCAGAATAGTTCAGAGAAGGTAGCGTCTGAGCTCAGACCTGAAGGGACAGTAGCTCCCAGCACTATGGTCTTGGGAAAGGATTCCCAGAGGAAACAGCAAGGGCAGGGGCCCTGACCTTGGAACCAGCATGGTCTCTTGAGCAGAATGGGGAGGCTGGAACTGAGGTGGAAAGGTTATAGTGAAGTGAAACCATGGAACGAGGCAAGGGACCTGGCGGGCCCTGGAAGAGAGAGCTTGGATTCATTCCCACTGCAACAGAAGCCTGTGGAAATTTTAGCCTAGAGCGTGATGTGATCCGGTTTAATTCTTTAAAAGATCATTTGGTGTACTCTAAGGAGAATGGGATTGTAGCAGTGAGCATACAGGAAAAAAAAGAAAGATGTGAATGGGAAGGAGGCTATTCTATTTCTTTATTTCTTTAAGTTTTTATTTATTTTGAGAGAGAGAGAGAGAGAGCCAGGGAAGGGCAGAGAAGGAAGAAGAGAGAATCCCAAGCAAGCTCCACGTTATCAGCGCAGAGCCCATTTCGGGGCTCAGTCTCACAAACAACGAGATCATGACCTGAGCTGAAATCAAGAAGTCGGACATGTAACCGACTGAGCCACCCAGGCGCCCAGTATTTTTCGGTTGCATTACTGTAAAGAACAAAACGATGTTCCTCCAAAGCAGCAAACCTTTTTGCAAACAGCCAACATTAACTTTTACCAAATCTCTGGACATCCCCTTAAATTCAGGTCACCCCTGATATAACCTCCCGTATGGACTTTCGTGCTAAGGAGGTCTACCATACCCCCGGCTTTCGTGAGTAATTACTATGTATATTCAGAGTGTCTGGGCCTTAGTCACACACGTTTTGTAGGCACAATTGAAAAGAAAAGTATTTTTTTTTTTTACCATCGAGACTTCCTCTTTCTGAAAACGGTTCTGAGAAGTGGTCACGACTTGGAAACTGCGTCCAAGCGGTTGGAAGATCTCATATGAAGTGAGAGATTGTAGAAGGTGGCATTTAGCTGCCCTTCCAAGTACGTGCCTTCCCACTGACTTCAGGTCTGTTGGAATCTTTAGCAGCTTGATCCCCAAACATCTTTTCTTTATCTTCATGATGCCATCAAGAAAAAAATATATGAGAGATTTTGCCTTCACGGTATTCGTTCTCCATTAAAACAACAGAGGAACCACCTCGAACAAAAACGAGGTCTGGATATCATAGAGCATGAGAAGAACCTCATGAGAAGTAGACAAAAGTAACGAAAATATTGTTGAGAATTTCCCTTAATTAACTAAAGGAAGTAGAAGTTGATACCACGAAGGGGAAGAATACTCCTGCCACAAAGTCAGAGATTTCAATGAACTATGTGAAAATCAGAAGTTCTAGAATGTAATCTTCACACATCCCCTGAAATGATGAAGACTGTAAGACTGAATGAAAAGAATCTTGTTTTAAATGATTTTACAAAGTGAAGCACTCCCCATTAAAGACTACACACATATTTAGGTCAGTAGTAGAAACAGATCATTTAGTTGGCCTTCAGAGGCTATTAGAAGTAAATCATGTTCGTGCCTCCTGGATTAGAAGAATTCTCCAATGCCCGCTACCAATTTAAACTGATCATTTCTTTTTATGGGTTGCTGAGGCTACAAAATGAAACCTTGCAATTGTGGAAGAGTGAAAACCGAAGTGTGTTTATTCACCTAATTTTTATTCTTTAAATTTGAAATTGTGTTATTGTGTTTTTCAGAACCTCACTTTTTTTTTTTTTTTTTTGAGTATCTGTTCATAGAAGGATAGTGGAGAGACACATTATTTCAGGCTAGAATGTAAAATGTAAGCCTTCATACATAAAATCCAGCGCTGAATTTGTGATTCACGAGAGACAAGAATGACAAAAACTACATGATGACAAAGGAGCCAAGTCTATACCGTGGGGAAAGGACAGTCTCTTCAATAAATAGTGTTGGGAAAACTGGACAGACATGTACAAAAGAATGGAAATGGGCCACTTCTTACACTGGACACAAAAATTAATTCAAAGTGGATTAAAGACTTGAATGTGAGACCTGGAACCATAAAACTCCTAGAAGAAAACTAGATGGTAACCTCCGGGGCATCAGTCTTGGCAATGAGTTTTTGGATCCGACTGCATTCCAAGTAAAAATGAACAAGTGGCCTTGCATCAAACTCAAAAGCTTCAGCACAGCGAAGGAAACCATCAACATAATGAAAAAGCAACCTTCAGAATGGGAGGAAATATTTGCAAATCATATATCTGATGACTAATATCCAAAATATACAAAAAACTCATACAATTCAATAACAAAAAATATAACAATCCAGCTAAAAAGTGGGCAAAGGATCTGAATAAACATTTTTCCAAGGAAAGCAGACAGTGGCCAACCGGTACCTGGAAAGGTGCTCAACAACACTAGTCATCAGGAAAATACAAATCAAAACCACAAGGAGATTCCACCTCCCACCTATTAGAATGGTTAGTATCAAAAGGACAAGAAATAACAAGTGTTAATTAGGATGTTGAAAAAGGGGAACCCTCATGCACTATTGGTGGGAATGTAAACTGGTGCAGCCACTATGCAAAACTGTATGGGGTCCCTCAAAAAATTAAAAACAGAACTCCCATATGACCTGGCAACTCCACTTCTGGGTATTTATCCAAAGAAAACAAAAACATTAATGCAAAAAGATACATGCATGCTATGTTCACTGCAGCATTGTTTATAATAGCCAAGACATGGAAACAACTTAAATGTCCGTTGATGCATGAATGGATAAAGAAAACATGAGATATCTATCTATCAATCTATCTATCTATCTATCTATCTATCTATCTCGATATATTTGAGGAACATGGCCACTACTGTGATCCACTATTACCAAGAACAAATGCCTATAAACTTAGTCTTTTGTAAGAAAGAGAAGAAAGGGTAAGTCATGCTGGCAGTAGAGGACAGAATAAGAAGTTCAGAAACAGAATTGTACCAAGGTCACAGGGAGACTAGTAGGAAATAATTAGCATAGAGCATAGGATGACCCCTGAGCCAGATGTTGACCTTCCATGTTCAAGTTTATCTGTGCTGCCTCTTCCTTAGTTTTCCCTACGAATGCTTTTATCTTTCACTTAGGATGTTTCTTTAGTACTCCCTTTACTGCCCTGCTATCATTTTAAGAATCCTGGAACACTCATGTTCCCATCTCTGCAGACAAAACGCTTGGAGTAATTGCTCTGAAGTCAGCCATTTGAACCTGCCCCTGAATTTCAGGCAATGTGTTGCCTTGCTGGATGAGGGAAGAGAGGAAAGGGTTGTGTTTAGGGGCTTTATTTTGCCAACCAAATGAAAAGGTGAAAGTGATTGCTTTTGTTTAGGATTGTCAAGATGTTGTTAGGCTCTTTTGGAGAAAAGGGATATTTTGGGTAGGATAGGAAACATTTCCCAGTGGTCCTAAAGTAACACTGTCACCTGCGAGTGGCTCAGCCTTCACATAAGTTGACCATAACCAAAAGAGGCAGAACAAGTTAACATTGGGGGCAACTGACACAGATAAGCTCGAGTATCCCTAAGGCTCTGTAAGAAAGAGAATGGAGTACAGATACACCACGATCCTTTGGAAGAGAATAATGGCTCCAGTCCTACTTAATGTTCTTATTAAAGATGGTTTGATTAACTTACCCTATATACAGCAAGTAGCATTTTAGAAAATAGGACTTCTAGTCCAACTTCTTCCACTGTGTGTTTATGTAGCTGTTACGGACTTCGTTTTCTTCTCAGTACAACACCCAAATTACACTGGACTGTGAAGTTCTAGTATTCGTACACAAACGTCTGATTACACACATATATAATTCACTAAAAAGCTATATGCTGCATAGTACATATTTAAACTTAAGTACAGAAGTTCTGCTATCTTGGTATAGAGTTTTCAACTTCTTTGAACCTACAAATAAGTCTTGGATGAACAAGGCTGCATTATGTATGTATATTTCTGGAATTTGGAATAATGTATACCCATTCGAATAATTTCATATATATCAGTGGACAAATACTTATTCTGTTCTTACCATGTGCCAGAACCTATGGGGGAGATAAATTTAAAATACACATCTCCTACCACCCTTCTTTCAAGCCTCGGGCTCTTAAATAAGCCCGTTACCATTTACAACTACTTACCTACGGGTCTTGGGATTTCATATCAAGGCTATACAACTGAACAAAAATGGACAAAGAAATTGGGACTGGGGCTGAAGGGAGACCCCAGATACCATCCTTGATACACAATATCAACTACTGTGTACCCCAGAATAGCTTTATTTTTCTTAGCTTTTGGTTTTGGTAGCAAGTAACATATAATCTGAATTTATAAAATAAATTCACAGTACTAAGATCGTTTTTCAAAACCTCTTTTAACACACTGGAGGTGCGTCTTAGGACGTTGGCCACCAAAAATATGTGTTTTAGCGTCCCCAAGATGTCTTCCAAAAACAGTTTTAAATTATATCATGCTGTCTTATTTTGCTTCTCTGATCTCCTTGTTCACCTTGCCTAGCACTGATGCAATCAGCAAATGCATACTGAGCATCCCTACAGTAGAAAAAGACAAAAGCTTGGGGACGCGGTAGATGGGACTTCATTGGAGTCTCTGGCTTTAAGAAACATGTAATCTTGGGGCACCTGGGTGTCTCAGTTGGTTAAGCATCCAACTTCGGCTCAGGTCATGATCTCAGAGTTCATGAGTTTGAGCCCTGCATTGGGCTCTCTGCTGACAGCACAGAGCCTGCTTCAGATCCTCTGTCTCGCTCTCTCTTTACCCCTCCCCTGCTGGTTCTCTCTCTTTCAAAATAAATAAATAAGTAAATAAATAAATAAAACTAAAAAAAAATGTGATCTGGTGGAGGGAATTAACAGATTCAAGTAAGCGTCCTAATAGACATGTACCCAGCATCTACATGGAGAGAGTCCTAATTTTTAAGATTCCACGGTGTCTTCATGGAAACAACTTTGGGGGTGTGAACTCTTTTTAGGCTACAGTAGAATATTATCTGGCCTTATATAAGAATGAAATCCTAATACTGGCCACGACACGAATGAACCTTGAGGGCATTTTACAATAAGTGAAATCAGCCAGACACACAATGAAACATAAGATGAGGTGCCCAGAATAGCCAAATACAGAGAGGCATAAAGTAGAACAGTGGTTACCGGGGGTGGGGGAAGGGAGAGATATGGAACTGTTGTGTAATGGGTACAGCGTCACTTTGGGAACGAGACGGACTTTTGTGATGGTTGCACAACACCGTGAACGTACTTTGTGCCACTGATCTGTACACGTAAAAATGGTTAAAATCGTAATTTTTCTGTTATGTATATTTTATCACAATTGAAAAAAAAATCTATTATCAGTTATAGAGAATGTGACTCTGATCTCAGGCTTTTCCGTTTTATTAGCAAGGTCAGTGTTCTGTCTGTGCCCCTACCTGCCCTGCTGTGAACCAGGAATGGGCATTTTCATGTCTTTCAGAGGAAAGGTAAAGAGTATTTTGAACCCACTTGAATCCACCGAATCCCTATGTGAATGCAGTCTGGTAATTTTATGCATACTGAAGTATAAAGAGGTCTTGGTCATGCCCCTTCCTATCTGGAAAACCATCAACATAGGAAAAGATTTGTAACAGGAATAACTCAAAGAGCACCCCTGGACTTTTTTGCTCAATAGTCAGATTCCCAAGTTGCTTCTACACAACATAAATCACCTTAAAGAAAATAAATATTCCAGGCCAACTCTACACGTAGGGTTCTCTCTCTAAGTATCAAGGAATGTCTGAACCTCAGACGCTGTTGACCACTCTCCATCCAGCCATGACTTGTGAAATAGAATCAAGCCACAGGAAGTTTACCTTTCTCCTGTTTTGCCATTGATAGTATCAGGTGCACACGCTGACTCTTCTGGGCTGGTCAGCATTTCAGGACTACCATGGAAAGGCACAAAGCGAGCACCCTTCGGCTTAATCAAGTTGGGGCAGACTTCAGGGGAGGCCACTGTTAGGGGAACAGCGCAACCTAGCGGCCAGAGCACGGGCTGGTTCTCGGGAACATGGTTTTTCCAATGGCCATCCCGTACCCTTAAGACACGCCATGTAATGGTGAAATGGAAATGAAAACAGCACTCCTTCATATTCCACTGCAGAAGGTAGAGGAAGAAGCATATAAACCACCAGAGCCTTAAAATTGTCCTGCTTGCCTTCATCTCATTCAAGACGACATGTGTAAATCTGTATAAATAGTAACTCCACGGTTTAAAACAGAGATTTATTTACCGGAGATAAAGTGTAATGGTGTAGCAGAAAGTTAATGCTTCCAAAGGAAATCGGGCCCTCACAAGATTACATTATTTTTTCGAAAAACACAACGGTTGTTACCAAGGGGAACAGCAGAAAATGAAAGTCAGGTCTCAAATGACAAATCAGAAACTCTTTTTTTTTTTTTTCTTTACTCTCAGAGCAGAATACAAACCAGAGAAACTTCCTTCACATTCCTTTGAGGTGGACCATGAAGACGCTGATAAGGATGAAGTAAGTAAATTACTGAAAGCTAAGTGTTTAAATCAGGAGGACAATTAGTTCCTGTCTTCCACTAGAGTATTCCACATTCTGACCACTTTTACAAGGAAGCTGCCATAACTATTTGTGGAAGGGCTTTGAGTCCAAATGAGTCACGTTTGCTTTGAAATGGAACATGATTATTTAAGACGCGTCGAAGAGAGAAAAAGGAGGCTCATTTGTAAGTGCAGCGTCTAAGATGTGGGATTCACAAAAGGTTGCAGTCATGCCCTTGATTCCTCTTCCACAGGATACCACCTCCCACTCATCTTCTAAGGGCGGTGGGGGAGCTGGAGGAACCGGAGTTTTCAAGTCTGGCTGGCTCTACAAGGGGAATTTCAATAGCACCGTGAACAATACCGTTACTGTTCGGGTAAGGAGACATCAAGGCTCATCTTTGTTTCTGCCAGTTCTTGGACACCCCCTCCTCTGGTCACAGCACAGAGGAGTGTCATTTGCATCGAGTTTATGTTTCGGGTCATATTTTATTTATGAGGGAGGAGGACGCTGTTCCCTAGAACAGTGCCCAAGAATGTAGCGCGCCCGAAGGAATTTCAGCATTTCTAATTTCTGTAATAGCACACTGCATTTTGAACTACCTGTCTATTTCTTCCCCTTTCTTTAGTCATTCAAAAAGCGCTACTTCCAGCTGACTCAGTTGCCAGATAACTCCTACATCATGAATTTTTACAAAGATGAAAAGATATCCAAAGAGCCCAAAGGCTGCATCTTTTTGGATTCCTGTACAGGTGTGGTGCAGGTGAGTAGATATCCCTTTCCTCCTTGAGTTTTGTTTTTCCCTCTTGGATTTGTTGTTGTTGTTGTTAATTTTTTTTTTTATTGATTTTGAGAGAGAGAGAAAATGGGGGGGGGGGGGGGAGAGGCAGAGAGAGAGAGGGAGAGAGAGAATCCCAAGCAGGCTTCATGATGTCCGCACAGAGCCCGACGCAGGGCTCTGTTCTGCTCGGGGCTTGATCTCACGAGCCACAAGATCATGACCTAAGCCGAAATCAAGAGTTGGACCCTTAACTGACTGAGCCATCTAGGAGCCCCTCCCCTTTTGGGCTTTTTAATCAAAGAGTGTGTTCATCCAGTCATCATCCATTCCAGTGTTTATGGAGTATCTGATATGAGTCAAGAACTCTTCTCGACTTTAGAGATCCGCTGGAAAACAACACAACCTGAGTTTTTGCTTTCACAAAACTCACTTTCAACAAAGGAAAAATAAGAGAAAATACACAAAGAAAAAAATCAACAGAATGGAATCAGTGGGTAAAATCTGGAGTGAAGAAAAGAAATGGGGCTGTGGGAGGCAGAGAGACAAATGGTGAGGTTGGAAAGGAGTACCAGTGCTCCAGAAGTGAGAAAAAAAAAAATCTTCATAGAGAAATTATTTGTTCTGAAAACTAAAGAATGAGCAGGGGCAGCAAGTGCAAAGGGCCTGAGGCAAGAGCAAGTCTGGTATATTCAAGGAGAAGGAGAAAATGACCACCCATGTGGCTGCAGCATACAACGCCACTGAGCTAAAGAATTCAATAATATATAAACCATATAGCTCACTATGCTTCATAAATCCTATCTTTATTATTGGGTAATAATGAGGTAGTACATTGGCAGTGCACATATACTCTTCTTCCTTCTAAGAGGAGGTTTCCTTCAAAGACAAGGATTACATCGATTCCCAAGAGCTTAATTTCAGAAACAGACACGGCGCTTTTAACGGACCATACTGTTCCGGAAGTTCTTCTTAGCGTGTGATTGTTCTTAGTGTGCGATGCGACATAGACCACTGTGGCAAAGGGAAGCAGAATAACTCCATAGACCTCATTTGGACACCATGCTTTCATTTATTCTTTTCGCTCTCAGGAAGTAAGGGTCCTCCTATTCCCTCTTAGGTAACAATCAAAGCAACCAAACCTTGCAGCAGCCTCATCTTGAATTTCACAAAAGGATGCTGGCTTGTGGAGGTTGAGGACTGTGTTTCTGGTCACCGGTCACCAGGAGCAGACCTTCTCTTCCCACTCACCTGCAGGCGTGGACGCAGCTGGCTCCAGAGCTGAGATTACGTCTTGGATTAATACCAAGGGGCACTCGGATATGTGGATGCGAAATGGAGCTCTCTCCAGTCACTTAGGCCTGGGCTTTTCCTGGATGGTCTATCTGTTAAAATCTGGAATTCCTCCAGAAAGTACTAATGCTGAACTTGAAAAGGAAAGAATTAATTAAGTGTAGCTGAGTAGTCGGCTAGAAGTGAAAGATAATTGCATTTTAATGCAGATGCCAGCTTTCCATATGGAAAGGGCAATAAGGATCTTAATGGAGGGTGGCGATGGTTTTCTATTGTTGGCCGCAAAGGAAGCTTCCCGCAGTAGGTGAAAGATCAAGGATTACATTTTCTAGAAACTGAGCTAAAATTCTTAAGTATTTTCTTTTCCATTTTTTCCTTCAAAGCTCGCTCTAGCAAATGCATTACCATCTTTTAGGCAGTATCACTGCAGCCCGTGCTGTATATCCAGCTCACAGGGATACGTATTACTATGACATTGCTTCTTCGAAGAATCCTATTAACTCGGTGTTGAGCACGCATCTCGGTGCTCAAATCTGACCTAGACTACAGGAACTTCTTCTCCATCACGTCTTAGACTGTAGTTCAGTCTCTGCTGAAGTGGTGCCTTGGAGCTGGAGAGTGTCTTCTAGGAGAAAACACAGTTTGGGCTTCATACAGGTCAGCATTCAAATCCTGGTTTCACCACTTACTTTTGGAGGCTTTGAGTAAGTTACTCGGACTCTGAGCTCAGGTTCCTCATCTGTAAAAACTCAAATAATGTGCTAGCATGGAAAAGGATCTGGGAGACCGTGTGTCTTCAGCCTTTCTTCCCTAGCCTTGTAACCAAACTAACGTGATTTCACTCCTTGGTGAGTCACAGGTAGAAGCTACACCAGGTGAGCTATCTCACAAAAAAAAGACTTCATGTGCAGCAAATACGGAGATCGTGGTGAATAACTTCCCTAGCAAGGGTGAGTGGGATCCCTTTATTTAGGGTTAGGATGAATATTTAGAAAGGGGAGCCTTGTCATGTATGTAGAGCCAGGCATGAGGTCATACATGTGTCTTAAGGAAATATACCTATATATACATTGTATGTTTTATAAATGAGGCCTGTGTTCCTCTCGGAGGAGAGATTTTAATATTGTAATGAGGTAAAGGTAATCGTTGGTTACTCTGTGGGTCACTCCATGGTCCATCTGCACTGGTGTGAGTCAGGGGTTGAGCTCAAACTGGTCTGGACCTTCTGGGCCACAGTTCTTCGCATGGGCAATTATTGTTTGAGGAGTAGTTTTGGTTTTTGTCATGGGGTGCTGTGCCCTTCAGGCTTTTTGCCTCAGTTCAAAGGTAAGCTGGAAAGAAGAGCTTAAGGAAAAATGTGGGACGTAAGTCCCTAAGTACAAGCAAGTGAGCAGTAAAGGTCAGCGCTAGCTGGTGATAGGCTTTCCATCAGGTGCAAAGATCACAACTTTGAGAAATAGACATTCCACTGGGGAAAGACCTACCTAGAAAATCTCCATTCACCTTCCTGAAATTTCTATCTAAATATTCTTCTTTATTCATTTAGTTTTTATTCACTCATGTATTCTTTCATTCAACAAACTTATTGAGTGTCTATGACATACTAGGAACTGTGCTTAGGCATTGAGAACTCCCTGCTGAAGTCAAAACCAGAGAGGAACATAGGCTCATTGTTAATGATTACACAGTGTCACAAAAGCTATCAACAACACCTGCTATTGAATGTTCTAGGAGCACAGAACAGTGATGAATGAACTCTTCTGGGTCAGCTAGCAGGATTTGCCAAGGTAGATGTTGCACCTTAAAGCACAGCTGCGTTTCTATTTCACTCCCCAGTAGATGGCCATTCAAATATTTGGGAACACTACTATATCTTTGAAAGAGTTTAGCCCTATACCCCTTCATTTCTATTCCTATTTGTCAAGAACTTGTAGCCCTTTGGGGAAGGAGGACCTCCAACTTCTTGAGATCACTGGGAAGATAGATGTCTGGGTTACGTACCACCTTGTGTCTGGATCCTGGTTCTTACATATTTGCTTATGGCTGTCTCTGGCTTATGAGGTCTTACAAGTGGAAAGAAGATTCTCAAATAAAATGCAAGTTTAGTCATTGCTCTCTCAAGCTCTCAGGCACAAAATGTGCCTGAAGACGAAACATGTACACACAGGATCACAGAACAAATGAATAATAGA
Source organism: Herpailurus yagouaroundi (assembly GCF_014898765.1). Lineage (NCBI taxonomy): Eukaryota > Metazoa > Chordata > Mammalia > Carnivora > Felidae > Herpailurus > Herpailurus yagouaroundi. The sequence continues at coordinate 13,747,406 of NW_024412433.1, forward strand.
ATGAGTCAGACCTGTTTTGTCAAGAATCATTATCGGTTTCTCTTGAATAAAACAGAAAAAAGGAACAAAAACTTTACCTCAGAAGTGATACCTACCCTCTGGCATTCTTAGGAAGTCCAAGCTCCTAACAGTCTTCTGTGAACAAGCCATTTTGGTTTGCTTCATTCAGACCCAATCTATGTCATCGTGTTGTTCTAAGAATAATCGTTGGAATTCTTAGAAATATATTTCAAGGGTGACGTCAAGCAGAAAGAAACTCCTACCCAAGTTTCTCAGAGATTTGTGGTGATATTTATGGTTGGAAATTTTTTAGATCTTGATTTAAAAAAAAAATTGACAATAGTTTCCATTTTGTACTATAATCAAATAGTGACATTAGATGTGTTTTATACCCCATGCACTCCCAATCTGGAACAGAACTTCCACTTTTTGCTGCTTCAGTTTTGATCTGGGGCCAAGGGACATCTAGGCCTGTGTTATCCCATCTGATTCCTTCAAGGTCTTCTTATTCACTCATCCATTGGCCCATCTATCCATCTATTCAAGATCTTGCCACTATGGAAGAGAATGAATAGTCCAAGCATCCCGTCTTCTAGGGTTCCCCCCACAACATTAATAATGACCGATGTCACTTTATGCAGGCGTAAATGGGGGTGGGGGGCCAAACGCTGTTTATTTCCTCCTAGGGGCCGAATCTACCACCTTGTGGACATAGGTTCCAAGACCGTGGCCTCACGTGCTTAACTGAAGTCTAGAAACTTGGATACATTCTGCAGCTCAGGAAGCCCACCACCTGAAGGAAGTGAGGCCAGGTGTGAGACAGCAGGGAGCAGCTTGGAGTGTGCATGCCCACATAAACGTAGTTAAATCTGGAGGGGAAAACTGCCAAGGAAAACAAATCTAGAAACTAAATCTGACCTGTAAACTTCACATTACCAAACTCTGGCTCTAAAGAATCTCATTTCCGGGGCGCCTAGGTGGCTCAGTTGGTTAAGCATCTGACTCTGGATTTCAGCTCAGGTCACCATCTCAAGGTTCTTGAGATTAAGCCCCAGGTGGGGCTCTGCTCTGACAACAGGAGCCTGCTGGAGCTTCTCTCCCTTCCGATCTCTCCGCACCTCCCCTGCTTGCACACACGCGTGCGCGTGCTCTCTCTCAAAATAAATAAACTTCTATGAATAAATAAATAAATAAATAAATACATAAAATCTCATTTCCAATGATAACAATAAAAACCAGAATGACACTGTACTTTTATCTCATACATTATGTGGCACCAGTTGATGGAACGCGCATTATTATTGTCCCAGTTTATTAAAATAAAACTCAGGGAGATAGAGTGGCTTTCCCAAATCACAGAGCTAATAAATGGCAAAAATAGGTTTGAAGTGGAAGGATGTCCAAAACTACAGAAAGATGCCCAAGGAAATAAGCTGATAATCATACATCATATGGGCATGCCTGCATATATTCATACATCTATCCTGCATAAGCCACATGGACGGAAGAAGTACTACAAAGATATGCTCATGTGTAGCTTTAAGCAGTGGGCTTTAGGGGGAGGATTTACTTCAGCAAGCATATATTGAAAACTTAGTTATGCTAGGCTTTGTGGGAAAGCCAAATATGAGTCAAATGTGGCTTCTGTCTTCAAAGAACTCCCAGCCGGTGGGACGATGCGTAGAAAGAAAAAATAAATGGAGCACATGCAAAGAAAATGAGTGGCACATCTCGAACAATAGGTTCTGATGGCATAATGTAAGACTATCATATAACATATAAGATATATAAGATACAGAATATATCACCGCTTGAGACTTTATTGTATTTTACCTATAGTGCATGCATAGTACGTATGCTATATTTCTGCTTGTTTACGGACACTCCATTACACTGGAATGCAAGTTCAATGAAGGCAAGTGCTTTATTTGAATGTTTTTAATGCTGTGCACCTGACACGCGGGAGGTACCCAGTACATTTTTGTTGAATGAAATGCACAAATAAACATACAGCGAATGGAAAGGATTACATCAATGGTAACCACCAACCCCAGTAACCTAGATGTGATGTTGTGTGTTTCTTTTGGGAACTCTTCTTTTGTTCCTGCAAAAGATGCTAGTAACATATTAGGCACAATGGAATATTTTGTTTGGGTAACTTGCTTTGATACTCAATTCTCCATTGGCTTTGGTAGCTTTGTTGGAGTTTCTATTTCGGAACCTTTCCAGATGAGTATTGTGGAAACAGACCAGTTGGCTACAACTCATTAAACATGTCAGTTGGCATTAGGACATATTCACAGTTTCCTGCTTTTTATGAAGCTGTGTAGATGGACTGTGGTGAGCTTTAGTAAACGGAGGAGTCACGTCTGCCACAAAGGACACTGTTTTCAGGGAAACAGGAAAACTGGGAGATCGAAAAAAAAGAATATGATTATTTCCTGATTACCACTATAATGACATAACAACTGCATTTCAAGATTATTAAAATGTCCCATTGATTTTCCTATTTTTGTCCTTTCTTTTTTTTTGTGATTTTATATGCCATTATGTTAGAGATCACAGAGAATGAGATAGAAAACCACTTAGGCATCACAGTCTTCCCCAGTGTAAGCTTCTCTATGACTGTAAGTAGTTCTGTTCCGCTCCAAATAGAAAAAGATAATTCGGTTTTTGAGAAGCTGCAGATAGAATATTTATTTCATTGATAAATACGCCCTTTGGAGAAATAAGGGCTTGTTATAGTTTGCCCAAATTTTTGCAAAATATTTTTTATAAGATTGTTGACGTCAGCAACCCATTTTCCGATTCACTTGAAGTAGAGTATACAGTTTGGAAAATCAAGTTTTAGTGTCTATGTTTTGTCCTGTTTTCTGTCTGGAATTCTCTGAGTTCCTTCTCCTCTGCATTTGAAAGCAGGTCGCAGTTCCATTGACTTTTAAGTCATACAATTAATGTAAGCATTTTACATGGCTTTTCATCTCCTTGTCCACATTATTTATGACATGAGATTAATTAAACAGATTCTTTCATCTGTTTGTTTTCAAGACAACACTAAGACTGGCTTGCATTTTGCTGTGTTCAGATGCTTAACAGAGTTCCAGCCAAAGCTATGCCCTGAACTCTGAGCATTTCGAGTTCTTTCCTCTGTATCTATTTCTGTTCCTGTTGTTTTATGAAGGAAAACTGTCTCCTTTTACACTTGCTCAAGGCCAAGCTGTCTTTGCCCTTAGACCCTCTGTGTCAGTGCAGGCCGCATGGGGTTTTATGGACCTCCTTCATGAGACCTGCCAGAAGTGTGTGTTAGGGTTGGGGAGGGAGTCCACCCACACCTCCTGTGGAGATTATAGCTTCTAAGAATTTGCATTCTTTTTTTTAATTTTGTTTTTATTTTTTTTTAATTTACATCCAGATTAGTTAGCATCTAGTGCAACAATGATTTCAGGAGTAGATTCCTTAATGCCCCTTACCCATTTTAGCCCATACCCCCCCAGAACCCCTCCAGCAACCCTTTGTTTGCTCTCCATATTTAGGAGACTCTTCTGTTTTTATATTATTTTTGTTTCCCTTCCCTTATGTTCATCTGTTTTGTCTCTTAAAGTCCTCATAGGCGTGAAGTCGTATGACTTTTGTCTTTCTCTGCCTAGTTTCACTTAGCATAATACCCTCCAGTTCCATCCACGCACTTGCAAATGGCAAGATTTCATTCTTTTTGATTGCTGAGTAATACTCCATTGTGTATATATATATATATATATATATATATATATATATACCATATCTTCTTTATCCATTCATCCATCGATGGCCATTTGGGCTCTTTCCATCCTTTGGCTATTGTTGATAGTGCTACTATAAGCATGGGGGTGCATGTGTCCCTTCAAAACAGCACACCTGTATCCTTGGATAAATGCCTAGTAGTGCCATTGCTGGGTCGTAGGGTAGTTCGGTTTTTAGCTTTTTGAGGAACCTCCATGCTGTTTTCTAGGGTGGCTACACCAGCTTGCATTCCCATAAGAATTTGCATTCTTAAAGAAGCTGCCTGTATGTTTGCTTTGCCCCCTAAAGTTTGGGGCCACCGCTATCTTTCTGGCAACCCCCACTGTGTTTATATTGCAGCCAAAATAACCTCAAAATGCAGCGCTGGCGTTTTATGAGTCAAAATCATCCTGTCCTCTGCTTTCCTAGACCCCAGAGGGTCTTGAGAGAACAACAGTATTCTCATATCACAATAGCTTTCTGGTTCTCAAGAAGAGTTTTTATACCTTAAGTTTACACCTCTTCTTCAGCATATTCACCCAGAGTCTAAGTACGTTTATCTTCCAGTTTCACATTTTTGTGATTAACTGGTTAATGCCTGTCTCCCCTGTTCAGCCAGGGCAGCTAATGTGTCTGTTTTTGCACAGCACGAAATGTGAACACGACAGACACCTCTTTTTGAAGGAATACCACTACTGCACTGAGTAGTGAGGATAACCAGTCAGTCTCTGCCCATATCAAGTTCATAGACTATTTAAAAAGCCAGCCAGCGAGTGAGTTGTTACAAGGAGTATGGGCCAGAGCCAAGAGCGTGTCCTTGGAAGAATCTAGAAAGTGGCATTTGAGCTATGAAGTTCTACAGTGAGAATCACAGCTGGTTTTTTTTAGCTAATTCTTCTTTCTCCTGAATTTTACTTTTTCTTGAGGTTTATTTGTTACCCTTGTCTATTGTCAGCGCTTAGAGAAGCCATGACCTCCCAGGCCGTGACCAGCCCTTTGGGATGTGATTGTGCCAGGAAGGGGACAAGGAAGGGGAACAGCATTTGCTGAACATCTTTGCCCCTGATCATCTCAGTGGGTTAGAGGATAAAGAGGTTTTTTTTTTCTTTCTCTGCCGCTTGCTACCTGTAGAATCCCAAGCACATTTCAATGTATCTCCCAAGCATCCATGTCATTACATGTTAAATGGAATAATTCAGTTTGTCTCCCAGGGCTGTTGTGGGATGAAGCAGAATAAAAACTATGCGTGCTCAGCACGGTACCTGCCATCTAGACGGCAAGTCGTTAGTAAGTGTCATATTTGTGGTAGTCATCATGATGTTGTGGAAGTTGAAAGGAGGAAGCTATTTGAGGACAGTCTTCTGAGACCATCACCAAGAAAAAGGACCTTACCAGGAGGATATTACAAATTATTTTTTCTTGCCACCAGGAATAGCAATCCTGTCCCCAAAAAGAATCTTATACTTTGATATTCAGCCACAATCCCACACTATAATGTTACTCTCACCTTACGGTTCTTCTCCTATTTGCTTTTTACCTGGTTGTCTTAAGCCCATAGACCTCGCACTGTTGTAATTGTGGGTGCTCCAATGGCTTCAAAGCAGAGTTGACTAGGGGTAAGAGTTGACTACCTGTATCAGAATTAACTGAGAGTGAATTAGAGATGGGATATCTTCAATAATTCTTACAACCACTGCAGGTAATATAACGCTAATTATATCATTGCGGGCTATATCATTCTGCTTTGAATTTATAATTCTAGTCTCATGGCAGGAATGTGTAAAAGTGCCATAATAATTTGCTCTTGTATTCCCTCCAGTTTCAGTGCGCTTCTCCCATCTTGGAATAGTTCAGTGGTTTTACAGATTTCAACTTGGATGCCCCTTCCTGGAAGGCCAGCCTGAAGTGGCTACTCACCCCCGAGCCCATTTTAATTCTCTGCACAGCCCCCAATTTCTGTTTTCCAGTCCTTTGTGTATCCCTTCAGTCTTTCGTTCATTCATTCTTCCCTATGAATGTCAGTTTCCCAAAAACAGGAGGCAATCCTATTCCCTTATAAAAGGGGAGTGTTTTGAACCTACTGGTACTAAGCCCTTCTGTGCGACAGCACAGGGTAAAGTCGTGAGCAGAACTGACCTGGTCTTCTGGAGGCAGCCATGAAGGAGGCACATGTTGGTCAAAACAAAGAAATGAAAATGAATACGTATGGACTTCCAAATTGTCGTACGTGCCCTGGAAGACAAGAACCTCGTCTTGAGAAATTGGAGAAACTTCGACTGAGATCTGAAGAGTGACTACAGGTCCCCTTAGTAGATGAGGGACAGACATGGTGCTGAGTATGTGTGAGGTACTCTCGGGGGAGGGGCTGCTTCAGGCCTTGTGGCAGCAACAAAACATGTAACCAGAGCACATTCAGGAACTAGAGCCAAGGCCTCATGGGTTCGTCACGAAAGGCAAAGTAGAGATGTCGAATAAGAGAAAAGTTGGGAGGCTGATGAAAAAGCCAGAGCCAGAGAAAGGAATCGGGGTGCCCAACCATGTGGACATCGTTTAAAGCCATTGGGGTCAGATGAGAGAGAAAGGAGTCCAAGGCATGACTGAAAAGTGGTGGCTGATGAAGAAGAAAGAAAACCAGAATAGAGTGTGGTCATGGAAACCCAACACAGACAGGTTTCAAGGAGGAAGTGGAAGCCACCATGTTAATTCTACTGAAGAGTCAAGGAAGATCCGAAAAAGGAAATGTCTTGGATAATGCAGCAGCATAGAGTTTGTTAGTGACCATGGCTAGTGCTGCTCTGGGGTGTCACGGGACCAGAAACCCAACTGGAGTGAAGAGTGGACGGAACACAGGATGAGAAAGTGAAGGCAGACCCTCTAATCAACGATTTGAAGAAGTTTAGAGCGTCTTGCCACATGTGCCCGAAGGTGACATTTTTGAGCCACCACGATCATCCAATCAACAAGAACCTAAATAAAATTACATCTTAGCACCAAAAGCCCTGAAAAAAACCAAACAGAATGATTCATTCCCACCCAAATTTTGGCCTTCGTTTGGCCGATCTTCTTTATGTTACTCTCCTATAAAGGAAACACTTCGGAAGCATGACCCCCTAAAAAATGTCTCTCGCTCTCTAAGACTTATTATCTGGTGTTTTTGCTTTCTGTCTGTCTTTTTGCACCACAGAATAACAGACTAAGAAAATATGCTTTTGAATTGAAAATGAATGACCTAACTTATTTTGTGCTGGCGGCTGAAACAGAGTCAGATATGGATGAATGGATCCACACCCTGAACCGCATCCTGCAAATCAGTCCTGAGGGGCCACCTCAGGGGAGGAGGAGCACGGAGCTTGCAGATCTGGGGCTGGGTGAGAACGCACGCGCCCCCCCTTCCCTTCCTTTGCAAAATGTGACCTGTGTGTTTGGTTCATCTAATGAACCGGTTAACTGTGGTAGCTGTCAAGGCTAACTAGTTAACTGTGGTAGCTGTCAAGGCTAGCTCATCCGTCCCTGAGCTCCAGAAAAGCACCCCGAAATGCTTGACTTTTCCTGAATAGTGAGGATCACCACACGCAGGTATGATTTTCAGTTTACTGGCAGTGATTTGAGGTTGGAAATCATCTGTCGGCAGTACTAAAAATGTACCCATGTCTGATGGGAGGTTACCTTAGATGGGGTAGTTTGTGTTGCATAGCCTTTACTCTACTTTACTTTACTTTGATTTAATTAATTAACATGATATTATGTAAAGACAGACATGCATTACTTCCTTGTAATTGAAAGATATCTTTCATGGATACTTCTTGACCATACTGAGATCAGCTTATATGTGACAGTTCCATAAATGTTGCACAATATTAGAGATCTTTATGAAATAAAAATATTTTTCTTCTTCCCATCCTTATTACTTCTTAAAATTCTAATTTATTCTAGGCAAAGAGAGGGGAGCAAGAGCGTGGAAAGGACGGGTGATGAGACACATAGAAAAACAGGTCCATGACCACAGGAAAGCCAAGTTCACTTCCAGAGTTGGTCGTTCCTCCCGAAAGGAAAACTATTTTAAGACATTTTGTCCTGCACCGTGGGATCTTAGACACCAGAGTCTTTAGATTCTAGTAGTCTAAGTATCATATTCTATAAAGTGAAAGAGGCATGGGACAATGAGGAAGAAAACTGTTGTAGACTTTAACACAACTACTATGTACCATAGTAGGTGTTTAGCATTCATGATTTACTTAATGATAATCAACTTGAGTATTCATGTTTATAGAATTTTAGAGTTTAAGTAACTGAAGCCAGGATATGGGCTTGAAGTTGATGGCCAGAGAGTCAGAATATCAAAAATGTACTCACAGATAAGAAAACTTTAGTGTGCATTGATGGAGTAAGTCATGACAACCCCAAGTATAAGTGTGGTATTATAAGGGTCAAGAGTTCTTACGCACATAGGGTGGTGTCATGGAAAGAATCCCAAAATGACCATCAGGAGGTCTGATTTCCAGGCCTCGATCTTGTGACAATATAGAGTCCTGGAGGCAGGATACAACGAAGACTTCTGCTCACCTGCATCCATCCCACATCCGGTCTTGATATGCCACAGCCTGGAGAGATGTGTGATTCATGAGTATTACTTATTAATCTGTCTTGGTGTATCTTTTCAAGATTCGCTGGATAATTCTGTAACTTGTGAAAGCACACCAGAGGAAACAGAGTCTTCAGAGAACAGCCTACACCCAGACTTCGCAAAAGTAATAAAGCCGACATTTTACTATGCAAATAAATTTGAATTACTTATTAGTTATTGTTTTCATGGAAAAGATGGAAATGCTGTATTTTAAAATTTAAACTAAGAAATGCAACACTCAAAAAACAAAAGCATGTTTTGATCGGATTTGCCGCGTGTTAATGGATGATGTTAAAAGAGTGATGATACTAAGGGGCAATTTCTTGGCCATGTGGAGGGGGCCAGGCTGTAAGTATTTGGATAGTTGGTTACCAAGAGCTAACACAGTTTTCTCTGCAGTACCTCACAGAAACTGAAGAGACTGTCAAAACAACTCGAAATACGGAGAGGTTAAATCTGTTCTCGCTGGATCCAGATATAGATGTAAGTCGAAATTCCTTCTGAGCAAGCGTGAACTCAATCCACACAATTGTGGTTTAGAATTCAGGATTTGTTTTTTTTATGATGGGGATTTGTTGAGAAAAACCTTCCACCTTTTTTGTAGACCTTGAAACTTCAGAAAAAGGACCTTTTCGAACCCGACCTTGGGATCAAACCATTTGAAGAAAAAGCCGCCAAGAGAATCATGATCATCTGTAAAGCTCTCAACTTAAATCTTCAGGGATGTGTTACGGAGAATGAGAATGACCCAATAACGAATGTAAGTTTCCCCTGTTACATCCAGTGCCGATCAGCCAATATCACACCACCCTGGCCAAAATCTTTTCTATTCCTGATAATCCCAGGCACTGAGTTCACACCAGCTAGTGCACCAGGGAGTATGAATGACAGCATTTTCCACATCACAAAAATGCACGAGTTCTGAGGCGGACGTATTACCGTAAAATGTTCCTTTTACCTTGAAAAAGTGTCAAAGGGACTGTATTCTAGTGTCCTTTCCATTCAATCGCACAGTGGTTCAGAGTTTCCTAAGGCATTGTTTATATCTACTTGGTGGTGGCTGAGATGGCTTTTAAGTCAAATTCTTTTTTAATTTTTATATTTATATGTTTGTTTGAACGTATATTAGAGAATAGTGTGGACAAACAAATCAACTCTGAGATTTCACAGCTATCACTGCCTAAGACAAGGCTACATAGTGAATCAAGTAAAATAATATTGGATAAATATTAAATAATAGTATAGGCAAATGGGAGGGAAAAAAAAGGTGCTTCACTGATATTTGGGAACCACCACAGCATTCATTAAATCAACATAAGATTCCTTTTCCTGCTAAGTGGACTGTCTTGAAAGTTCTCTCCTATGGGGGATGGGGAGGGAGGGGAGGATGGGTGATGGGCATTGAGGAGGACACCTTTTGGGATGAGCACTGGGTGTTGCATGGAAACCAATTTGACAATAAATTTCATAGTTAAAAAAAGAAAGAAAGAAAATTCTCTCCTAGTAGTCTGGGGACAATTCTATACCAATTGTATAAAAATTGTTTTAATATTTATTTATTTATTTATTTATTTATTTATTTATTTATTTTGAGACACACAGAGAGAGAGAGAGAGCATGAGTGGGGAAGAAGCAGAAAGAGGCGGGGAGAGAGAATCCCGAGCAGGTTACCTGCTGTCAACACAGAGCCCAGCGTAGGGCTCAAACTCATGATCCATGGGATCATGAATGTGAGCCAAAATCAAGAGTGGGATGCTTAACCGACTGAGCAGACCAGGCACCCCTAGACCAATTGTAAAGTTATTTGTGGGAAGGGGGCATTCCGCGAGCATAAACATTAAATTCTGAACTATAAGGAAAGAAAAATTATACATAATCCCACCACCAATCCAAGTCAGTGTTGTTGTACTGGTATGTCCCCTTTCATTGTTTTTAATGCAGTCCATTTTAATTTTTGATAAATCATCCCTCAATTATCATCTCCCACCTCAAAGAAGAAAACTTATTTCTAGATCCATATTATAAGCCATATTTGCTTTTTAGAAGACAAAACAGCGTTAAGCTTTCTCTCTAGACCGAGCACCACACAATTCCATGCACATCTCCGTGCTGAAGTTCAATGAGACTTATTAGCCGTGACAGTGTGTGGCTTGAAGAAAGGATGGACCCTTTCGTACCTGCTGCCCTTGGGTCTTCAGGCATGGCACTGGTTCTTTGAGCCCATTTTCCCTGGTGTAACAGAGGGATAATGGCACATGCTACGAACCTCAGATTGAATGAGGAGAGTCAAGTGATAATGTGCCTCTCTTGGGTCAGTATGCCTCGCCTTCCCATCAGTGAGTTCTGCCACGCTGGGCAGGTAGCTTACCTTCCCTCTCCTCTTCTATAAATGGGATAATAATAACAGTAGCTGTTTCAAAGGACTATTGTGAAGAAGTCATGAAGTAATATATGGAAAGTACTTGGATGATGCTTGATAAGCAATCATTACATATTAACTGTTATTTTAATAGGTGGGAAATTGCTTGGAAATTTGCGAATGCTATATATGCAAGGTATTGGCGTTTTCAGTATTGCACATGAGAATCTTGTTGACAAGGTAAAATTGAGCTGACTCACCAGCAAGAATCTTCCCCCACAATGGAACTTTCTCACATTTTAGAACTATAATCGGGCAGTAGGTATGTGAGTAAAAATGATAGTACTGGAAGTCATGTTTATTCCTTTTTCAGCAGCTACTTACTCTGTGCACCTACTGGGAGCCAGACTTTGTCTAGGTACTCAGGAAACAGCAGGGAACAAGATAACAAGCCCCCTGCCCTCTTGAAGGCTGACTCTTTTTGAAAAGAACAAACAATAAATTTTTTTTTAAAAGACAAATAAATTAACACGAGAGTTGTACATTATTTACAGTTGTTTGAAATAAATCAGTATGACAGATGTGATACAGAGGAACTGGGAGATGGGTCACGTTAGGTAGAGTGGTCATACGAGGACTCTCTCAGGAGGTGACATTTGAATACAGACCTAACAGGTGAGAAGGATAAGTCAGGTCATGGGAAAATATTCTAGGGCAGGAGAACGAGCAAGTGTGAATGCCAACTAAGTCTTGGCAAGTTCTAGGAACAGGAAGTAGGTGCCGAAGGGAAGAGCAGACCAAGATAATGTGGGAAGGACAGTCCAAGGGAAGGTTATGTAAGGTACAGGCTGTAGTGAAGTGTTTGCATTTATCCTGAGTGGAGGCTATTGAAGGATTTAAAACACTTTCAAATGGTGTGGTTCGATTTCTGTTTTTGTTTTTGATTTTTAAGATCCCATCAGAAAAAAAATAATGAATTGGAGGAAATAAGAGTTGACCAAGGATGGTAGGTAGGAGTCTGCCACCTAGTTCATTGCATGGCATAGACTAGGACTGGCAAGGAAGAAGGAGAGAAATGGATGGATATGACTGATGTTGGGTAAATTGGACAGACAGGCTTCTCTGATCTATTGGACAAGGGGAAAGAGTATCTCAAGGATGAGTCCCTCGCTTTTGCTTTGAATACTTCTATGCATGGTGGTGCCATTAAAAGGGCAAGACTAGATGAAGAGCAGATTGGAGGGATATTGGCCCCAAATTCCATTATGGGCATGTTAAGCTTGATAGGCCCACCAGATATCCAAACAGAGATGTCCTTTGGGTAGATTCAAATACAAGTTTGGAACTCAAGGGAGTGGCCACGAACTAGGTATAAACTTGGAAGTCTGGTCCATACAGTGACCCGGAGGGTCACATTTAGGAATTTCTGTATGAATAGAAAGGTTTGGCCAGGAACAAAACCTTTAAAAGATGAATAGAGGGATTCCTGGGTGGTTCAGTCAGCTGAGTGACCAACTCTTGATTTGGGCTCAGGTCATGATCCCAGGGTCATAGGATCAAGCCCCAGGATTCTCTCTCTCTCTCTCTCTCTCTCTCTGCCCCTCTCCCCCACTCATGCACTTTCTCTCTCTCTCTCTCTCTCTCTCTCTCTTAAATAAATAAATAAATAAATAAATAAATAAATAAATAAAAGATGAATAGAGAAATGACCAAAGGAGACTAAGAAGGAATGGCCATTGAAGTAGAGCTAAACCAAAAAAGATTGGGCTATGGAGCCAAGAGGGAACATGTCAGCTGTGTGGCATGGTGCTGAGGAGCTGAATAACAGGAACCCAGAGAGGAGCCCAGCAGATATGCCAACATGGAGGATACCTGGGACTGTGGAACGAGAAATTTCCATGGAGTGAAATGGTCAGGAGGAACAATCAATGTACTTTCATTCAGGATTAAAATTTAAAAAACAAAAGAAAACAAATCAAAAGCCCTGGAAGCTGCTTCTTGAAACCACTTGGAAATATCAGGAAAATGTAACCCAAATCATAATGGCATTTAGCCATCTTATGAAATAAAAATAAATGTGGTTTTTTTTGACCATGCATATCCTTAAGTGTGATTAAAATATCCAATTTAGAAACTGAAACTTGAAGATAATGGGCTTTTCTTTCCAGTGCCCGGCATATGACTCCTTCCACATGGATTCCTTTCCTTGTACTAAAACTCATATTCAGAAGCTTAATGTTTGTATTTGGGCCAGTCTTGCCAAGCACGAGAACACGCCCAAGATCAGAACCCAGCATCAGTATGCCCTTTTATATCTGTAAAGCCTGAGAGACAAGTTTATTTGGAGTGCTTTGGATGTCCATATTGTACTTAATTTACTTTAAAATTGATACAAGTGTTAAAAAAATAGAAAATGACTTTGTAAAAAACAATTTCATTGTGCTTATAAACAATAAAATAAAAACTAAGAAAACAGCTTCACCTAAACTTGACAGCAATTTTTTATGTAATGGCATTGTTTTTAAAAATCTTTGTATATTATTGAGTGACACTCTTTTGTTAATGTAGCTATTTTTAAACTCATTGTTTTTAACTCAGAGAGCATTTTTTTTAAGTGAATCGAAATATTTCTTCAAGTTGCCAAAGATCCAACTCCTGTATTTAGTGAATGAGCTTCTAAAAAGCTTCTTTTTAAAACTTTTCCATGATGAGGAAACAATATTTGACAGCATGTAATTTTTTAGTCAGTCCGTCGGGAACCAAATTCAAGTTGACGGTATTCTAGTATAAAATATATCTTTGAAAATAGCAATTGATTCCTAAAATGTGAACAAATAAGCCTGCTTCACAGCAGAGCTACTTTAAAATTATAATGTTCTTGATTTTTATTTAAGAAAATACAGAATTCTAAACATAAGCCTGTGACTTAATTTGGTAGGCTTTCAAGTGCTTGATTAAACAAATCTTTATTGAAAAGCCAATGATTCAAAAAGTAAGATTTGACATTTAAGTTGAAAAAGTGGATTGGAAGAAATAAATGAATCACCATATGAGCTTTAATTTCTGATGGATTATCAAAGTAGGTAATTTATTTCCATTCACCAAGCAGAAGTGAAAATCAAAATGCACCAATTCATGACAAATAATAAGATTTTTTTTCCTTTGACCTTCAATGTGCTTTGAGTTCCTGCCTGAGTTACTTTCATGTAATTTTTGCATTTTCTACTCTTGCAGACCACCACTACCACAAACCAAAAGTTTTTCTAAATTAAATTCAGTTGGTAAAATGGGAAACTTTTACTTTTTAATTGTCTTATTTTTTTAATATTTTATTGAATTTCATTTTATATGTGTAGCTCTGTTTCTAACAGTAGGGCAGCTGGCAAATATGACTAGTATTAAGGGATAAAATAACAACCCCATTATAAGCTAGCCATATTACTGTGTTTCAAAGCACATGAGATACCTATTAAACATTCAATATCATGTGGTTTTGTGTATATCCTGCTTGCCCACAGAACACTGATATATGAGGGGCATCAATTCAAAATTCAGTGACATAAACGAAAGTAAAAATGTTTTGGGAAGCATATTCCATTCTGAGAAATCTGTAGTTAATGACATGTAATTATATCTATTTGCATAGACATAATGATTTCTATGTGTAGACATGTAACTATGTACATATACATATATTTATTTATTTCAGTCCCTGTTTTATTTAATAACTGTTGCATTTAACAGTTTTCTGTTGAAAATTTCATCTTTCTGGAATCATTCTTCAGATTCTACGATAGCAGCATTTAACATATATATATATATATGTATATATGTATATATATATATGTGTGTATATATATATATATATTTTTTTTTAATCTCTCTCCACCCCCCAGTCGCCTTACAGCCTTTTTTCCCTACTCCACCTCTATCTTTTGCATGCTGATATTGTTCAGGATAACATTCTAATTTTCTTCTCTTTATCTCATGGCTTAAACAAGAACCACATACAAAACTCTCCTGGGTCCACATCCCCAGCCCAGTTTCTTTGGCCAGGCTCAAAACTCATATATCCAACTGTGATTGGAATGTCCTATAGACGACTCTATGTACCATCCAGAACTCATCTTTGTATCTTTATCTTATATATTAGTGAATGATATTGCCGTCCACTTAGTTTCTTACATCTCCAAACCTGGGAAATTTCTTTTATGCATACCCCTGTGAACACCTCTGTCCAACCAATGAGAACACCCAATGGATTTCTAAGTTCTTTGGGTATACCTCCTTAATGCTCCTCAAATGCATCTCCCACAAATGCATTCTTTCATGCCTTTATGTTCTTTCCTGTGTTTATGTCTTTGCACATGTCACTTAATCTACCTAGAAGCCCCTTCTAACCACTGCTTTACCTACTTTTTCCTTTTTTAAAACTCAACCAAGAAACTTTCCCTTTCTTTCCCATCTTTCATTACCTTCCCATTTTCTCTTTATTTCACATTTTCCCTTTCCTTCTTAGCATGGTGGTGAGAGGTACAGAGGCAACTACTCACAGGCTTGGAATTGGGTAACCAACCAAGAAGTCCTCATACTGGGAGGCAGAAAGCTATGTGGAGGCACAGAAATGGAATGTGCTTGGCTTTGTCAGGATCTGGGGTACTGTGCAGGGTGGTACAAAGGAGACAATTCGAGAAGGTGGCTGTGGTTGGCAGACTGGTTACTCTGAACAGTAAGTAAATTGATTGAACAAATAAGTAAATAGGTCAATGACAACAAGAGCCAATTTTTCACTATTGGAGGAAATAGTTACATGAAATATGAATAGGGAAAAGGCTTGAATTAACCCTTCTTGATTTGAATTTGAAATAGAAGTATCAACATGAACTCATGAGTTTTCATAATATTTCATAAAATATTCATGTACAGATAGAGTTAAAGAAATCCTTGTAGATGTGAATGTTATGTGTATGGATATGTCTATGTGTATGTGTGTGTGCATATGTGTATGCGTCCCAGTAACAATGAGCATAATGAGCACCGAGATCCTGGTTTCTAAATGTCACCCTCACAGAAAGGTACCAGAGCTGTATGGAGAAATGACTGGGGCATTGAAAGTATCCAATGAGCCTAGAACATCTTGTTGAGTGAAGAAGTGCCCCCAAAATTATGGAATCTACCAAAAAGTCACGGGAGCTACCTCTAGCCAAATCTGAAACAATTTGAGCATCAATATAAATAATGATAGTAAGAGATTGAAATCTATTGAATAAAGTAGTAGTAATCCATGAGTCTATACTTGGAGGTATGAAAAGAAAGAAAGAAAGAAAGAAAGAAAGAAAGAAAGAAAGAAAGAAAGAAAGAAAGAAAGAAAAAGAAAAAGAGGGAAGGAGGAAGGAAGGAAAAGAAAGAAAGAAAAGGAGGAAGGAGAAAGAAAGAAAGAAAGGAAGAAAGAAAGAAAGAAAGAAAGAAAGAAAGAAAGAAAGAAAGAAAGAAGGAAGGAAGGGAGGGAGGGAGGAAGGAAGAGAGATAGAAAGGTTCATCATTACAGAATACCAACTAGTAAATATAGAAAGAATGATGGAACTAGAAAATCACCATTGGTAGCCGTCTTAGTGGGAGTTGATTCCAGTGGGAGTTACCAATGGAGCATTAGGTGAGTTAGGTTTGATGAGTATCAGGACATTGGGATAGTCTCAGAATATATCTCCAAAACTGCTAATCACTTACCACTTAATATATATTGTATATTTTAAAGAACAATATTATACCATATATAAATAGTAATTTCTCTTATCTACTGTTTTATTAAATAATGTACTAAAGAGGCAATTGCATGTATGACGATTTTATATCAAAACCATCGCTTCTTTCTTTTTTCCTGCAGATTGAGCCTTTTTTTTGTGAGTGTGGCACTTTATGACCTCAGAGACTGCAGGAAGATTTCTGCGGATTTTCATGTGGATCTAAATCACACTGCTGTCAGACAGATGCTCTCAGGGGCTTCCGTGGCTTTGGAAAACGGAAACATTGACACTGTTTCCCCAAGGCAATCAGAAGAACCTCACGTCAAGGGATTTCCAGAGGAATGGCTAAAATTTCCAAAGCAGGTTGCACTTTTGTTTACTTGTGACAACCCTGAAACTGCTCGTTTCATCATTCTTACCCAAAGAATACAGTTGGTTTCCCAACTAAAAATTCCCTAAAAGCTGTCCCTTTAAAAAAAAAAAAAAAAGAAATTTTGTGAATGTCTTCAGGATGCATCCCTAGATGCTTATTAGTTGTTTTCTTCGTACACAGGCTATATTTTCTGTAAGCAATCCACATTCTGACATTGTTTTGGTGGCCAAAATCGAGAAAGTACTGATGGGGAACATTGCAAGTGGTGCTGAACCTTATATTAAAAATCCGGACTCCAAGGTAATGCATAATCTTTTCCATAAATAATTTAGGCTGCTTTCAGGATATAGAATCACACTGCCTTAATGAATTATCAAGCTTGGTAAATGTAAGTCTCAAAATAGTCGCTGGTTACTGAAACGAACATCCATCGGGCAAATTTTAAAGTATATATCCTTGGTGTATGTGTTTCAACCAAGTAGCTTCTGACTTCTGATCATCTCAGTAGAAATCAACTTAAATGTGTATAAAATTTTCACTCCAAGGATCAAAATGTTAGCAATAATGAAAAGTGAGGATTAATCTGACTAAAAGCAAGTGAATACAGATTACTGATGATGAACTAAGTGAAAGAGTAAGACAGATAACTGTAGGTCAAATTATTCTAACACTGAAGTGACAACAGAGTAAAGGATGTGCTGGGAGTTCTTCAAGTGATAGGACAACAGAAAATTTTTTCTTTTTTCTCCAACCATATTGTCTTTAATAATCGAATGTTACTAGTTGGTAGGAAATAAATATTAAAAGTCTGTATTTCTCATGCAAGAGAAATGTATTAGGGAAAGACTGCATAACAATGGAATTTGAGCATGTGTAACAATTTAGGGCAGTGTTTAACATATTCATGAGATTCGGGGTTTGGCAAACTACAATGTGCAGGCCAGATCCACCTGCCACCTGTTTCTGTCAATAAAGTTTTATTTACACAGTCACACTCCATCATTTACGGATTGCCTAATGGCCGCTTTCCTGCTACAGAGACAGAGAAGCCACGACAAAGACCACGTGGTCCACAAAGCCCAATATACTTACTGTGATCCTCTGCAGAATACATTCGCCAACCTCTGCCATAACGAATAAGGGTATAAGATGGTCTGTGGGTGTAAATTTGAAAACGCTTTCCATTCGATGTTGTAAGACCTTTCCAGTCTGATAAAAGGGAAGAAAAAGTCGCTGTTCCAAGACAAGCGTATTTTCTATATTTGAAATTTCCAGAGTGAAAAGAAAGAAAAACATAATACAGTAGTTTGAACACAGAGGAGATCATTTGGTTCTTTACAAGACAGAATCGGCAGGCCAATAAGGCAGACAGACAGACCTTCCGAGTTTCAGTACAAGATAATGTGGAAAAGTATCTATTAGTGTTTTCCTTGGACTGTTTGGGAAGAGGTGTTCTAAACAATATTTTTATTTACTTTTCCCTTAGCATGCACAAAAGATACTGAAATCCAACAGGCAGTTCTGCAACAAGTTGGGGAAGTACCACATGCCGTTTGCTTGGGCAGTAAGGTAGGTTGACATCTGTAACCAACAGAACAGTCATACGTTTACAAGTCTGCGTTGGAAACTTCCGTTTGAACACCTCTCTGTTTCCTGTTATGTGTGATATACCAAAACCTGGAAAAATATTAATGGTGTCATCTTCATAAACATTCGGGGCTCTCCGGAAACATGTGCTTTACAAGACAATTCAGCAAGACAGAGTATAATAGATTGGGGCTATGATATGTGCACAGTGTGTGCACGACCAGATATGCTACGGCTTCTTGGTGGGATCAAAGTCATAACCTGTTTATTATGCATATTTGGTTTATTAAACGCTTGACATTATATCAGGCCTGAGAGTTTAGTGTGCATAACATCGAAATGGCAGCATTGTGATTTATTATGCAGCTGCGTATTTTCATCTATGTGTAGGGCATAGCCCTATGTATGGATGTCCAGAGGAAACCATCAGTTTGATCATTTAAGCTCTCTTTGATTTTGGCACTGATTAGCATAGCCAGATTTGTCAGTACTGGCTCACTTTCTGATGGAAACGCTGAGTTATGTCGACACTAAGGATGGAATCATCCTCCCGGACATAGAACCTCTGCATAAAGAACAAGAATTGCTTTTCGGGTCTGGTTAAAGATCAATTACAGTTGTCCTCCTCAATTTCTTTGCATCCTTATGTCTGTAAGAATTTCTTAAAAGAGGAAAAGCCTGTCATAGACACGAGGACAAAAAGGTCAGCAATGTATAAACCAAATTAACTTTAAAAGGTTGGGGCGCCTGGGTGGCTCAGTCGGTTAAGCAGTCAACTCTTGGTGTCGGCTCGGGTCATAATCTCACGGTCTTGGGATTGAGCCCCATGTGGGGCTCTGTACTGAGTACTGAGTGCAAAGCCTGCTTGGGATTCTCTCTCTCCCTCTCTATGCCCCTCCCCTTCTCATTCACGCTCTCTCTCTCTCTCTCTCTCTCTCTCTCTCTCAAAAATAAATAATAAACAGTTTAAACATTTTTAAAAATAAATAAATAAAAATAGGTTAATTAGCGTGCCATGAAGTAAGACAGCCTAGTAAGTATTCCTTTGAACATTGGTAACATTGTCCCAATGGTGGTAACTTCAGAAGGAAGACAGCATCTGTTAATTTTTGCCATTTTTAGGTCTCCCAGTACCCAGGGATGAGCATAACCAGAGTGAATCTACCAATATTTGTTATCATTGTGAGCTTGTTATTTGAAGTCGGGGGCAGGTAGGTGCAGGGGAGGGAAAGGTGGAAATATGAGCAACAGGAAACCAGGACAGACTTGCACAGTCTGTCCAACACAGCCCTGTAGTGAGGGAGAAAGAGACCAGACCCAGGAGTTGGACAAACACGGTCCAATTCAGGCCACCACTTACGGACAGTAACTTTACTCCAGTTTCCTCCCAGTTCTCAGGGTCCCAACCACATGATGAAACTGACAAGACCTGCCTCGTGGGCAATGGAGGCAATCTCAGCTACGAAAGCACTTGGCATAAAGTGGATCACACGTATCACTCTGTCTCTCTGTGCCTCTCGCCCTGCAGGGACAGCTAATGCCAGTACATGATGCCTGGAACAGACATTATCCGAATATACTGAACCTTTATGTTGAATTTCATTGTTTTTATTTCTCCCAAGCTTCCAGAGAAAGGATAACTAGTCATAGTTTGCTGGTTAAACTCTTTCATGTTGATAAGTATTCTCAATTCCCACAAGAAAACCTGTTGGGGCATAATATGATATCTTTTGGCAAAAGAGAAATATTCCAGTATAGCAAACTTACAACGGCAAACACATTTTCTGTTAAACGGCTCAGCACTGTTGTGAGGTTTTAGAAGCAGTCATTTGAGAGCCAGAGCTGGTTTTGAAATCTATACTGTACTTAATAGCCAAATGAACTTAGGCAAGTACTCATAGGCTATCTTTACCCTAGCTTTTTTTTAATGTATAAAAGAGGAATGATAATACATAATCTACTGTTGCAGAGATTAACAAGCACAGATATGTACCCAGTAAAAGATAACCATTGTCTGAAGTCACTATTCTTATATGATTATTAAGTCACCTGGGGAGATCATATTTTCTGCAACAAGTCCCCCTTTCTGGTAAATTTGGCACAGCGAAGAATATTGTGGGGTAGAGAAGGAAAAGCATTACCCTTTATTGATCAGTTAGGAGAAGAAGTAACAATTGTACAGTGAAGTTGTCTAGTAAAATATGCTGGAAGAAAGACGGATGAGGTTTCTAAGAAGGCTGACAATATTCCTGACTATCAAAGTAATTACGTCTAGGACAAGAAAGTCAACAAAACCACAAGCTCATGCTCCATTGATGCCTGATGAGTGGTTTGGCTGTAGGTTAGGAAACAGGAGGCACCACCAATTTGTGCACATAAATACATGGTTTACATTCACGTAAACATCTCTGACATCTCAGAAAAAAAAAAAATGGTTAGCAGCATAGTTTGAAAGATTTCATGTTAAACCCCTTGGAATAACTGATCACAAAAATAAGTACCAGATCCAGCCAAAGAAGATTTTAGTCCCCCTCGCAATGTGGAAATTGCTTCAAATAAAATGGCAACTGCATCAGAGGAGGGCTCGTGGTTACTCAAGCCATTAGCTGACATATTTCAATATTCTATTGATTCTGCTGGATGTTTGGCCTCCTTTTTTCCTACCATATTTTCTAGATTGCAGTTTGCCTAACAGTGTAGCTTTGAGTGTACCCTAAAACACTTTGGCCCTTAAGATCAACTGCCACTTAAAAAGGGTAGAATTGACAATTTAGCTTATGACCAGAGAGAGAGAGAGCACAAATAGGGGAGGAGTAGAGAGAGAGAGAGAGAGAAAGAGAGAGAGGATATGAAGCTAGCTCCAGGCTCCTAGCTGTCAATGCAGAGCCTGACACAGGGCTCAAGCCCACGACCCAAAGTCAGATGCCCAACCTCCTGCGCCACCCAGGTGCCCCAACTCTGATTCCTTTTAACCCACCTTACATGATATTCTAAATGGATTGGCACACAACCCTGGAATTTCTTTAAAATTGAACAAAACTCAATTAAAAACTTCATTCTTCCATCTATGTGTTTACAAAAGGCACACAGTCTAACAACATCCCCACCAAACGGTTGTCCAACCTCTGAATCCTCCCAATGACCAAAACTCAAGTGCATCCCACAATGGTTCCTTCCTTCTTTCTATAGGTCTAGTGATTAAATAACTCATTTAAAAAAAATATATTTTTCAACTGCATGACAATTACTTTTGTGTTTTGTCTTAACATTAGCTACAGAAATATGCCCCATTCTTTCTGTGTCACAGCTCTTCGTGCTGCTCGTGATTGAGGCTCTCAGGGACACCTGGGCTTCTTTTCCTGCAGCTAAACCCCACACTTTCTTCAGTCATCCCCCAAACGTCGCGGTTTTGAGACCCTCACCATATACGGATCATTGCCCAACTGTGGCAGCTGGAACGGGGCACAGCATCCTGCCATCCCGAAACCATCTGTGTGCATGAGTCACTTCTCTGTTCTCTTGCCAGTTAGCATATTTATTAAGCAAGGACAGCGTGTAGGGGGCTGTGAGCAGCTCGTCTCCCTGGCCCTGCGTTCTTCACCCTCTTTACAGCGTGTCCAGTGTAAGTGAGCTGTTTGCAGGACAGAGCTGCGGATACAAGCAGGAGCGAGTTTTACAGCTCACGTCCAGTGATACATTTGTAGTGGCTGGTTAATTACAAACAACAACAACACTACTCAAGGTCAGTTTGACCTCCTCCTGTGTTGAAAATACATCGTATTGGTTTCAACATGCCACACACCCGAACAGAAGCCCTGTGTGATATTTAAATAAAATCTTCGAATTAAATAGTTTCTCATTCTGCTTCCCCAGAATGAGAAATTTCCCCTCACTCACCACTTAACAGAGAAAAATGAGCAGAAAGGTGGAAGGAGTCTAAAAAATATGATTCTGGCCCATTTTCGGTATTATTTGACACTACAGCTCTATGATTAGATATCTATCTAAATGGCCACGTCAGCCTGTGTATTTTGGTTATTTGGTATTCGGAAATCTTTGGTTAATTTCAAGAGTAATAAAATAGTCTAGTCAAGCTCCTTAAGCTAGAAGAAATAAAACTTCAGCAGCTCTCTAAGATTACTGGAAAATCAATTATACACGGTTCTAATTTTTTTTGATAGGCACAGAGTATAATTAATTTTGAAGGAGAAAAGCTAACATTAAGCATGTTATGTATACTAGCTTGTATTGCCTGACATTACTATACTGTTTGGACAAAAACAACTTACGTGTTTTAACTAACTCTGTCTAGTTCCAGTGAAATAGACAATCAATGGCTCATGTTCATGGTGCTTTCTTTATGTAATACAAGATTCTGACTCAAGTGTTCCTTAGTTTACCTTTGTCTGTGTCTTAAAATTTAGGACGTGGGCATGTTTATCTCCAGGAGAATGTTTCAAGAGTCTGGCCCCCTAGACCCACATGTACGACCTTACCCCTTTTTCACTACTCATAAATTCTGATGGCACCATCCAGATCAAAGTAGCCCTAGCTTGCCCAGAAAGTAATGAAAAAAGGACTAACCTGTTCCTCTCCACTCTCGCAATCCTCCAAAGTTTTGATATGTTACTAAATCATAAATGGATGTAGTTGGAATATGGGTGGGCTGCTGTCTGTCTAGAGACTGAGTTGAAAATAAGGAATTAAAGACAACAAATACAGTGTTTAAATGAAACTTTTGTCTAAGGAGTTTTTTTGTTTTTTTATTTCATAAGTTCCTAGAGTTTCTTCCATTACAGATGGGAAATTGAATCATTTGTCACCTTAAAAACACAACCCGGTAAACAATATTCACATACCAATCTGAATAAATATCCTTTTCTTTCAGATCAGTATTTAAGGACAACCAGGGAAATGTGGACAGAGACTCAAGATTTTCACCATTGTATAGACAAGAAAGTAGCAAGATTTCAACCGAGGACCTCCTAAAACTAGTGTCAGATTACAGAAGGTAGGGTGTTGGGATACTCTTGAAATTAACACGAATCAGCTACATTGCTACTATTGATTTATTAACTCTGCATAAACAATACCTGGTTAACCTGATTTCTCAAATGGCCAAACTCCCCCAGAAAGTAGAAGCTTTACAGATGACTTCACATATGCATCAATGACCTAACAAAAGAAAATTTGCCACAATCATATGGAAGGAGTGTGAAACATAAAACCATGTCAGATAACTATTATCTCTCTGTAACAGATCACACCAAAATTTAGTAGCTTAAAAGAATAATATTTATTTTCCATGAGTCTCTAATTCGAGCCTGGTTGAGAGAGGAGAGCTTGTCTTTTCTGCACATGGCATCAGTTGGCAGAGTTCAGCTGGAACCAGAGGATCCACATTCCAGATGGCTCATTTAATGACTGGCAAGTTGACTTGGCTATTGATTGGGAGCTCAGTGGGAGCTGTAGACTAGAGACCTTGGCTCTTCTCCCTGGGAGCCTCTCCATGAGATACTATCACTTCCTCATGGAAAGAGAGCTGGCTTCTGAGAGTAAGTGTCCCAAGGGAGAGAAAAGGATCACTACCAGTTTCTTAAGACCAGGGCCCCGAAACTCTCGCAGTAGCATTTCTGCCATTAATATACTGTTAGGCTGCCACAGAGCCCAGATTAAAATAACAGAGACACAGACGCCTCTAATTAGGAAGGATGTTAAGGAGTTTTAGAACTATGTTTTGAAATTCCACAGAGAAATTCATTGCTGTGACTATAGTAATTCATAATATTTCTGTCATTCCAATGCTTTTAGAAAACACAGTGAAAGTTAGTGCTAAAAGAAGAAAAAACTTAATAAAACCCACAACATCTTTTAAATATCACCATGCATTCAACGTCAGGCGATGATAAGATCTTTCATGACGAGCAACTTCCCTTAAACTGTTAGTCCCCTGAGACCCAATCCCTAACATCCCTAAATGTTAACTCTCTACCTCTCCCATCTAAGAATCAACGATCATCTGTCAATTAATTTTGTTTATCCAAAGCACAAATAATGCATTACTATGAAACAAACATAACTAATACCTTCTGTATCGTCAGTAGAGAATATGTTTCTATTTAACTAGAAGGGAAGTTTTCCCAATGCTCGTTTTTTATTCTGAAAAAAAAGAATACAAACTTTAGAAAGCAAAATAAAGGTGAAAAGTAAAATCTTGGGGGAAACTACTGCTTTGTGATCCTACAAGACCACTCCTTACATGAGGAGATGCCCCCTGCTCTTGACTTCATCAGACTTCCAGGTCAAAGCTCCTACCATAGTCTTCCCAAAGGCTACTGAAGCCACTAAGTGGGAGCGAATAGTGTTTTACCTCTTTACCTTTTTTGCCAGTGTACGAAAGTATGAAAAGTTACAATGCTGAGCAGAACAAAAGGGACAAAATGTTTGGGGGTAATCTGATATTCACAGAAGATTATATTCTTGCAAAGCCCATATTGTCCACGTATAGAAAAGAAAATTATCACTCTGGCAGTTATAGGGCATCTAGAATACATAATGTCCCTCTGGGAAAACATTAAATTATTTCATAGACCCCTCACACTTTGTGGTATTTATTTGCAACAGTGTGCTGATAAACCCTGACTGTCTGACCCTCAAGGGGGAAAAACAGATTTGTACTGATGGCCAATTTCTGTCGTGTAAATGGTAGCATTGCTGATTTCAAGCTCCTGATGGGACTTCGCCGAACATGGGTTTTGGAAGAGATGCGCGCACCATCATATAACATTTCCACCAGACACATTCATGGATATCTCACCATGTAGTTAAATACTTCTAAGTGATCATTTTTGATCGCTTTGCTCATTATTACCTTGGTGTGTCATAGAATTTGTTTAATGGAAATTTGATACAATTTCACTTTTAATAAGGGCTGTATTTAACAACTAGCAGGCAAAGTAATTGAAGACCTAACAGGCAGCTCTCATAAGCTGGGAAGAGCTGGCTCTGACCCACCACTATAATTATTCTATTAGGTTTTCTAGAAGACCTAACTTGAAACTGTTATCAGCAACTTTCATCTCATTAGGAAGGAGGATAGGCAAAAAGGTTTTGGTAGAAAGGGAGAATGTGGGGTCAGGGATACTTGGTGAGAGGGTGTCTGCACACATTTACAAAGGGGGGGTGGGTACAAAAGAGGGAGAAGGCAGAAGAACCAAGGGCAGAGAAAGGCTCTTTGTCCTCCTTGATTGTTGGTGAAGAGGGAACAAACAGACCGTCCACTTAACAATTGTAGCAAAGACCACCCTTGCCCTTAAGACTTCTAAAGAGTCTTGGGGTGCCTGGGTGGCTCAGTCGGTTAAGCGTCCGACTTCGGCTCAGGTCATGATCTCACAGTCTGTGAGTTCGAGCCCCGCGCCAGGCGCTGTGCTGACAGCTCAGAGCCTGGAGCCTGCTTCGGATTCTGTGTCTCCCTCTCTCTCTGCCCCTTCCCCGCTCATGCTCTGTCTTTCTCTGTCTCAAAAATAAATACGAACATTAAAAAAAATTAAGAAAAAAAGACTTCTAAAGAGTCCTCATGAAAGTAAATCACTTAAACCCATTAAAATACTAGTACTTTTTGTTAACAAAAACTATCTATTTACTCTTGTACTTGTGTGGCCATTTCTGTACGCGGTATCCAAAACAGATGCAAATACATCTAGACATTCGTCAGAATACCTGTAATTTGAGCCCTCACTGATTTCTATTTTCATTTGCAAGATTACATAAATCTTAGTTTTTCAATATAAAACCAGCTAAATGAAATCTTTCACCAGGGCGTTTAGGGTTCTACTGTTTACTCCTATCAAAGCTCAGATTTACAGTTGACTTTTTTCTTGACAACTAGAATAATTCAGTGTGTGTGTGTGTGTGTGTGTGTGTGTGTGTGTGTGTGTGTGTTCGTGTTCCCCGCTTTCACAGGGCTGACAGAATAAGCAAAACACAGACCATCCCTGGAAGCCTGGATATTGCTGTGGACAACATTCCTTTGGAGCATCCAAGTATGATGATGATGTCATGATTTGCTTGTAGAGTTCTGAATAGTTAGTGGTCTTTTGGTTGGTTGGCTGGTGGGTTGGTGGGTTGGTTGGATAGCTGGTTAATTATAATAGTTTGGGAGGTTTTTTTCTCAAAGTTTGGGATAAATGGAATTCGTTATTCTACAGAAATTCGGGGCTTCTTATTTTTCCATTAAGACAAACTGTAAGTATGATAGGAGAGGAACTATATTCAGTGTAACCTAATATTGATCTGGTTTAATACCATGCATCCAGCAAGGTATTAAATTATGTCATTTAATCCTCAAAACCCTGGAGGGCTGCAAATGAGGAATGGCAGGTTCAGATAGATGGATAAAGCAATAACGCATAATGGGAGAATTTATATTCTATTCAGTTCCTCTGACTCAAAATACAGGGCTGGCCCCCCGACACTGTGCTGCCAGAGGGGTCCTCTGAACACCCCAAGTGACCATGTGGTGATTAGAACTGGAATATTTTTAGACTCTGTTATTACCCAGAGAGCATGTATCTTCCTCAGAACATGGTCAAAAGTCCCATTTATGTCAGTGAAAATCTGAATTTTAGAAGGAGCTTTTATTAGACTTATAAATAAGAATCTCAGAATCTATTTCTCAAGGCGTGAGACTGGTTTGTGTAGTTTTGTTACTTCTGATTATGCCTTCTAGTGACTTTCTCAATGATGCAAAGAATGAATAAAGGCATCCTAAAATGAACTACAAACAGAGAGAGGATTATTACTGCAGGATATTGAATCCCCATTAACACTATGAGGTTTTTCATTCTCATAATTTTTCCACAAATCATTTTAATATTGAAATAAAATGAGCATTCTAAACTAAGCCATGGCTCCAGATCACTTTTATATTGATTGGGGTGGAAAAGCAGAGAATAAACTAAGCCACTGCCTCTACCTGATTTGTGGGATGTGTCTTTTATTACCTGTAGGAGAGAAAAGTAACAAAAGAGAAAGCTAAAATCATCCGTTTGAAATGACTGTAGGACATTAGAGAAACTTGAACATATAATAAAAATACCATAATTGGTTTTTTGGGGAAAAAAATGTAATCTGATTCCCAAGCATATTTAGCTAACCATTTTGCTTTCTTGAACACAGGAAAATTCCAGATGGGGTAAAGAAAGGTAGAAGGCCTTCCTGTCTTCCAGTAACCACAACATCAGCCTCCAAACTATTTAGTGACATAAGTTTTGATTTATAAAATTTAAATTGTTCTTTTTTTGTATTTTCCTTAGGCTGTTCCTACAAGGCTAGATTTTTAAAGATTGGAAAAACTGGAGAGAAAAATAGTTGTATCAAATAATGCAGAGGGGCTTCAGGCTTGTGTTGTGAAATCATTCCATAGAGAAAACTTACTATCAATCCATTAAGTACTACCCATGATAGACCCATTGGACAAAGTTTTGTTTGGTCATATATCAATATGTGTATTATTTTTATGTTACAGTAAATGCCGGTGGGTTAATCTTTATAATCGCAGGTTAACGTGCTTGGAGAATCATTAACTAAAATTTACGTTCTATGTGAAGCCTAGTGCACAAAGAAAATAGTTATAAATCCATCCAAAAGATTTACCAATATTTTGAGACATCAGTTTGAATATTAAATAGCTTATCTGTCATCTTTGCCTCCTACAAATTTTTCATGCTAGCATAACTTAACATAAACTCCTTTACTTGGGGCTCTTGGGTGGCTCAGTTGGTTAAGCGTCTGACTCTTGGTTTAGGTTCAGGTCACGGTCTCACAGTTCATGGGTTCAAGACCCACATCAGGCTCCATACTGACAGTGTGGAGCCTGCTTGGGATGCTGTCTCTCTCCCTCTCTATCCCTCCCCTACCCTCTGTCTCTTGCTTAAAATAAATAAACTTTAAAAAATAAAATAAAAATTCCTTTACAAATGGAGTTTCTATTTCAACTGGGTTCATTTTAAAATATGTTAAGTATTGTTCACTGTAAACAATCAAGTTGAATGACAAACTCTTATTTTCTGATTTTTAAAGACTGTGTAACATCGTCCTTTATCCCTGTCAAGCCTTTCGATGTGACGGCTCAACCAGAACCCACGGTGGAGGTGGAAGAATTTGTTTACGACTCAACAAAGTATTGTCGTCCTTATAGAGTATACAAAAATCAAATTTACATTTACCCCAAGCACCTCAAGTATGATAGCCAGAAATGTTTCAACAAGGTACAATATACTTCCAAGATGTTATACTCTCTCTGCACCCTACTGAGACCATATTAAGAGGGTTTTTTGAAAGTTCAAGTACAAATTATCATAGGTCAATATTTTGGAATAAAATCCATTTGCAGAAAATGCTTCATAAGGGACAGTGATGAGTTTCACCTTAAAGGTGCTTAAGGACGCACCGTATTATAACATATTAATAATCCTTTCTAAAATCAGCCCTAAATTATTTTGTTCTAGACTTCTTTTATTTTCAGTTTCTTAAGATACTCCGAAAATAGCACACCTGCCTCCTTTTGATATGAGTTTTTTCTTCCTTTTAAATAATATCTCCAAATCCTTCTGCTATTTCTGAACACTGTGGATAATGTCATAAGAAAGTGTCGGGCATTATACATTTTTCAGATTTAATTAGAAGCTACTTATTTTAGACGTTTGGATTGTTTTTTTGGTGTTATTTAACAGGAAATTACAATTTCCATTTTCCCTCTCTGTAATTTTAGGCTCGAAACATAACCGTGTGCATTGAATTCAAAAACTCTGACGAAGAAGGTGCCAAGCCCGTGAAGGTGAGCCAAGTCTTCACGGGGACCCAGCATCCAGGGGGAGGGCAGGTGCCCAGGTTCTTTTTGCCACCAAGGAGCTTTTTATCTGAATGTGATTGAAAGAGCAGCAATTTGGGGCACCTGGGTGGCTCAGTCGGTTAAGCGTCTGGCTTTGGCTTAGGTCGTGATCTCGAGGTTCATTGGTTTGAGCCCTGCGTCCAGCTCTGCGTTGGTATTGCAGAGCCTGCTTGGGATTCTGTCTCTCTCCCTCTCTCTCTCTCTCTCTCTCTCTCTCTGCCCATTCCCCACTTGGGCGTGTGCTCTCTCTCTCTCTCGCTCTCTCTCTCTCTCTCTCTTCTCAAAATAAATAAATAAACTTTAAAGAAAAGAAAAAAGAGGAGCAATTCAATACATCTGTTTTAGATTTCCTAAAATGTGCCTGATCTAATAGCCATCATTAACTGCATCTACTGGAAAGGCCGGACTTGTAGCCTTGCTTAGCTTTTCACGATATGGGAAAAAGGAAACCATTCTAGTGTGACTAAATGCAAAGATTCCCCTTTAGAAGACTGCCCTCTTCAGAGATTAGCCCGCCTCTCAATTCCTCATCCTTGACTTCAAATGCCACATCCCAGCGGGCCCTCATGCGGCCTGTGTGGCAGGGCTGCTGTGTACGAGCTTGATGGCTGGTGCAGCGGGCCTGTTTGATGCCCACATCCAGGGAAGGAAGGTGTGGCCCAGCGACCGAGGAGCTGGGAAATGGCTCTGGAAAGTCGGTCCCTGCAGTTGATCGCATGATTTAATAAGATCCATCAGACCACGCGGTTTATACAAACTGCATACTGTGACTGGATGTCATTTTTCAAAGTTCACATTTGATGTAGACTGTTTTTCTGTAAGGGACTTCAAACAACAAAGAGTAACCCATAAAAAGAGAGGATAATTCTTTTCGGTGGGCCTGTGGCCAGATCTTCCCAGTTTCTAGGAGTCAGAGGAATGAAATAGTGAGGGACAAAGCGAATTCCTAACTCACCCCTGCAATTATCTGAGATAATCTCTTACAGCACTCTGTCAGGTACCAATCCTGTTCTCAGTACCGAGGAGGTTTGCAGCATTATTCAGAAGGAGAAGAATCAATGTAGCGGAGAAAGAGTTCTTTAAAATAGTCTTGAGCCACCATCGGTATCTGTAGGTTCCAAGTTCCGCAGTAACATTAGTGAGCATCAGGAGAGACAAACTAAGCAAAATGGAATTTTCAAGCAAGCAAAGGCAACGGCCAGATGGCAAGCACAGCAGGCCTGCTAGTGTAGTGTTGAAGGGGAAAATTCTAGCAATGGCAGGTGTGTGGGTCTCCTGTTTCATTGTGTTCTAAAGGATCACGCAGAGGGGCGCCTGGGTGGCGCAGTCGGTTAAGCGTCCAACTTCAGCCAGGTCACGATCTCGCAGTCTGGGAGTTCGAGCCCCGTGTCGGGCTCTGGGCTGATGGCTCAGAGCCTGGAGCCTGTTTTCGATTCTGTGTCTCCCTCTCTCTCTGCCCCTCCCCCATTCATGCTCTGTCTCTCTCTGTCCCAAAAATAAATAAACGTTGAAAAAAAATTTTTTTTTAAATAAAAAAAAAAAAAAAGGATCACGCAGAGATCAGCAGGCTGCAGAAGAGGGACCCTGATCCTTGGGCGAAGGGAGCTTTTAAGCTAGCTGCCTAGGAAGTGCCATATGACATCCCCTGGCTGGGAGAGAATAGTAATGCAATATGGTGCAGACTGGAACCAGCCCTATCCTTCCACCTCAGAATTCTTGGTTGCGAGCTGGCATGTCAGGGACTGGGGTCCAGCCAGACCTACGGTCACCGGGGACTCACTACCTTGGACTCTAAACGAGAGCTGGGTACCGTGGGCCCCTTCCGCAAGCCATCCTGCAGGAATCAGAATGGAACAAATTAGCTCTTATCTCCTGGGTAATCAAAAGTTAGGTAATGAACTGATTCAGGTGTTCAGCATTGATGTAATGGCTGCATGATGAATTAAAGCCTTCACATTTTCTTCAGCAGCACCCTGGTATCATAAATACAAGGCAGCAGGTGAAAGAAGTTCAAGGTTAATTAGATGTCAGCTAAGCCTGGCAAGGTGTCACAAAATTCGTCTTTGTTCCAGGATTGGTAACTGAAGGGTTGTGACATTTGTGTGTGTGTGCTCGGGGTTAATTTCAGACACTTATAACTATTCACCTCATAACTTTTTAAACAGTGTATTTATGGAAAACCTGGAGGGCCTCTCTTCACCTCGGCTGCCCACACAGCAGTTCTGCACCATTCCCAGAATCCGGATTTCTCTGACGAGGTAAGGCCCAGGCCTCCACAGCCCCCAGCAGCTCCTCACAGGATGGGTGAGTGGGTCAGGAAACTCACGAAGATAAACACTCTCTGGACCACGTCTCAGACTGAGAGCCTGCCTTGACTGTGGTTTGCTTCACTGAGATTTAGAAACTGTATTCACTGACAGTCGTTCAGGGAGTTATGTTGCAAATTCAGACATGTCCACGTAGGATTGCCCTTCGAAAATGCGGTATTTTTATGGCATCGTTCTTTTTGAGTGAGGATATTTTTTTTCTTTTATCTCACTGGTCAGTGTAATCAAGATTGTGTTCGATAGCTTTACCAATCAATAGCTGCATTTCGGGTCATAATGGAAAGAACGTAGGAACAGACAGGAGTGTGAGCCGACACTCGCTGCTGACCTATGTGAACCCAAGTGATCTTGGATCCCCTCGGCTCTAAATGTAGCATAGAACAAGACCTGCCCTGGCCAACTCCTAAGCCTCTCTCTCTTATTATGTGCCAGGCCTCATGCCATACTCCATATTTGCATCGTCCCAATCCCCACAGCGTCCTCCAGAGAACCAGAGCGGGTAGGGGGAGATCGATGTGTACAGATGGGTAGATTTATTATACGGGATTGACTCACGTTGTTCTGGAGATGAGAAGTCTCGTGATGTTCCGTCTGCAAGGCTGAGACCTTGGAAAAGCCAGCGGTAGTGTCCGAAGGCCTGAGAGCCAGAGAGCCTCTGATGTAGATCCCAGTCCAAGTCTGATGGCCTGAGACGAAGGGCACCAAGGGCAGAGAAAATCGGTGTTCTAGTTCAAGCAGTCAGGCAGAGAGGGAATTCATCCTTCTTCTGCCATTGTGTTCTATTTGGCCCTCATCAGATTGGATGACGAAAACCCGCACTGGGGAGGGCCGTCTGCTTTGCAGTCCTCCATTCAAATGCTCCACTCTTCCAGAAACACCCTCACTCACAGGCACACCCAGACATGATGTCCCAACAGCTGTCTGGGCATTCTGCATCCCAGTCAAGTTGACATAAAATTAACCTTCACACCTTCCTACTTTGTGGATAAGGACCCTGGGGCTCAGAGAAGTAACTTGGCCAAGGGCACACCACTAATAAGTGATCATCAGAGTTCAAACCAGGGCATGTGACTCTGGGGCCTGAAGCTTCGCCACTCTGCACTAAGTGAGGGGTGTCTGGGTGGCTCAATTGCTTAAGCGTCCGACTCTTGATTTTGACTCAGGTCATGATCTCACAGTTTGTGGAACTGGGCCCCACGCTGGGCTCTGGGCTGACAGCGCAGAGCCTGCTTGAGATTCTCTCTCTCTCCCTCTTTCACTGCTCCTTCTCCACGGGTGGTCTCTCTCTCTCAAAATAAATCAATAAACTTTAAGAAATAGACAAAACTGATCAGGCCGGTGATAAATTACTACACACAGGTCAGCTTGTGTTATAAAGAGACTCAGATAAACAAACTTTGATTAAATTTAATTTCTGACTGCAAAGCAAAGGTGTAATGCAACCTGCCGATTCAGTGTCTGGGTTTAAAAATATCACATCTTTTTATGAGTTTCCTATTGCTTCTATATAGTAAATCACCACATTTGGTGGCATAGAATAACCCATGTTCCAGTTCTGGAGGTTGTAACTCTGAAATGGGTCGCACGGGGCTGAAATCAAGGTGTCAGCAGGCCTGCAATCCTTCTGCAGGTTTTAGGGATGACTCCTTGACTCACCTTTCCCGACTTCTAGAGGTTTCTGCAGGCCTTGGCTGGTGACTCTCCGGCAGATGTTTCGTCACTCTGACTTCTTCTTCCCTTCTCATATCTCTGACTCCAACTTCCCTCCAATAAGGACTTTGTGATTACATTGGGCCCACGTGGTACTCCAACGCAACCTTTCCATTTTAAAATCCTTAATTTCACCCCTTGCGAAAATCCCGTTCAGTGTGTCTACAGATTCTGGATATCAGAGCAGGGAGGAAATATTTGGGGGAGCTGCTATTCTCCTTCCACACCTTAGTCCACATCAGTCATTTTTAAACTAATTAAGGAACCTCAGTGAGACCACAGACCTCCCTTCACCTTATCTCCTTCCTCCACATCCATTTAATGCACTTAAACTTTTTTCCCCATAGATTCAAGACAGAAGTGAAAAAAATTTAAGGTAAAGGGCTATTACCACATGACAGAATATTTATTTTATTGGCTGACCCCTTGGAAAAATCCATCTGAAAGATGCATTCTCTGTAGACATCTAAGATTTTTTTTAAGGATGTTCTCACTGTTAACACTGGCTTTTAATCTCTCTTGCACTCATGTGCTTCCCGGAATTCTTGTAAAAGCCATGAACTTTTCCACAGGAGAACACGTATATAATGAACAGCCTAGTGAACTGTGCAGTGCCGACTCAAACCTAAAGTTGCATTCATTGCAAAAATTGATAGAAATTCTTTCAAGGCATTGTTCTCAGTATAACGTAAATATTTGCAGTATTTGAGTGAAGGATGTTTACATTAATAGTTAATTGGAATTCTTGAGAACCTACTACGTTCCCATATGCCCTTTATGTTGTCTTAAAAAAAAAAAAGAAAGAACATTTCTTCCTGGCATGTAACTAATTACTGTATGCTCTTCAACGTACATTGGCTTTTGTTACCAGGTTAGCATAGGGGCATATAAAGAATGTGTAAGCTTGTAAACCATTCTAATCCCGACGCTGTCAAATTTTACCATTCATCAGAATCACCTGGAAGGCCGGTTACAACACAGATCACTGTAACCCACCCCAGATATTTGGATTCCATATGTCTGGACCGGGGCCTGAGAAGTTGCATGATACCTGTTAGAACAGGTTTCTAGATGATGTTGATGTTGCTGTTTGAGGGATACCATTTTCAAAACCAGTGTAGTAAATCCTTTCCTGAACAATGTGAAAACATATTAGCTACATAGGTGCACAGAGAGTGTAATAAATGAGCCGGCAGATAATTTGCATGGCTTTCTATCACCTTATTGCTTGACTATTCTGGAAACTACCTAGTTGCTGATACTGAGTTGAATGTAGCTTAACATGCGTGAGATCCTGGGATTCCAGCCTTAAGTAGTTATCAAAACACATGATTTCTCGTCCAGACGATCTTATTGCTAATTAGACCATACTCCTCGTGAGTCAAACCCCTGTAACATCTCTCGACTGGGTGCCTACATGTGCATCGTCCTACTTCACAAGGCTTTGAGAGAAATTAAATGACAATGTATGTGGCAGAGATTTGGAAACTGAAAGGCACTATAAAATATAGAGGGTGTCAAAACATTTCCTTTTAAGAACATGGGGTATTCTCCTAAGTACTTTTTTAACATATATCAACTTTATGTTTTATATTTATTCAGAAGTATTCTTTATGTAGCTACAGAATGACATCTTCACAAAACAGCTCATTACTTAGTCACCATGATAACACATTTCGTAAGTGTTTTTTTCGTTAGGTTCAAAAAGGGATAGATTCTGTGCTTAAGTTACGTCATTTCCTACTGCCACATTTCTCAGCAGCGTACCTATGAATCGCCTGGGGATCTTATTAAAATGCAGATTCTGAGGGGCGCCTGGGTGGCGCAGTCGGTTAAGCGTCCGACTTCAGCCAGGTCACGATCTCGCGGTCCATGAGTTCGAGCCCCGCGTCGGGCTCTGGGCTGATGGCTCAGAGCCTGGAGCCTGTTTCCGATTCTGTGTCTCCCTCTCTCTCTGCCCCTCGCCCGTTCATGCTCTGTCTCTCTCTATCCCAAAAATAAATAAACGTTGGAAAAAAAAAAAATTAAAAAAAAAAAAAATGCAGATTCTGATTCCACGTGTCTGGGGTAGTGTCCGAGACTGTGCATTTCTAATGAGCCCCCAAGTGATGCTCATTGGTCCAGGCACACAATCTGCAAGGCAAGGGCTCAGGTCACCCAGTGTATGTGCCTTGCTGATAAGTCCTCAATCTGTGCCTTTTGTGTGTGTGTGTGTGTGTGTGTGTGTGTGTGTGTGTGTGTGTGTGTTTAATCCATTCTCTACTGGCTAAATTATCCAATGAGAAATACTACACCTTCCAAATTATCATCATCACCACAGTAAAGAAGTAAAAATATCAGCCTCTTAACACATGACTGCTAGAAGGATAGATATTCATTGAGAGTCAAATCAATGTTTCTACCACGAAGTAGGAAACATGGAACTCAGTTCCAGTAAAAGAATTTTTAAAAGGTCAAGGTGCCTATGCTGTGTCTTTCCCTGACCCCAGGCAAATGAGTTTAATCTCAGTCCAGCTATGATCTCTTTCACTGCAGGTGAAAATCGAGCTCCCAACACAGCTCCATGAGAAACACCATATTTTGTTTTCTTTTTATCACGTCACTTGTGACATAAATGCCAAGGCTAACGCCAAGAAAAAGGAGACTCTGGAAACATCAGGTACTGACGGGCAGCATTCCGAGACAGCTTCACATGGGGTCTGTGGGACTTGCATTGGGGAGTATTTTAAAGCTATGATTTATTAAAATTTTTAGTGAAGTTTTATATTCATAAGTGACTCATAACTTTGTTTTTGGTCCTCACCACGGAGGTTTGTACTCAGAAGTTTTCTCTTTGTTCTTCCTCTGCACAGTTGGGTATGCTTGGCTTCCACTGATGAGACATGATCAGATTGCTTCTCAAGAGTACAATATCCCAATAGCAACAAGCCTGCCTCCTAATTATTTAAGCGTTCAAGATTCTGCGAGTGGGAAGGTATTGAGTGATGTATAATGTAAGGGAAAAAAGAAATACATGAGCTACATGGCACAAGGTTATCTTCTGTCTGCCGTTTAATTTAACCCAAAGGCCACGGTGTACGTATCCATCGTAGTGATGAGTCATGTACCCCACAATATCTCAAGCGTCTTGTTTAGTTTCTGGCCAGGAGAAATGATCTATTAGAATGACTCGCTGATAACGGTCTCACTCCCCAATATTGCCAGCTATATTCGCATCTTTTCTTTCCCATCCCTAGAGTCATGGAAGATGATGTCATGGGTCAGGACAGCCAATTAACATAAGCTAAATAACCTGTTTAGTTTCTTTTCTCAAGTTGCCGCAGCGACAGTAACGCGCCCTTTTTTACAGCATGGCGGGAGTGACATTAAGTGGGTCGATGGTGGAAAGCCTCTCTTCAGAGTGTCAACATTTGTGGTGTCCACAGTGAATACTCAGGTGAGCGTGTTGTCCTTAAATGTCAGCATCAGCCCCAACACGTGCGATCAGCGGGGGGCTCCTGTATTCATGGAAGGGGACTCCCCATGTCACATGCTGTCAGAGAGCAGGTGACTGAAAACTGCCAAGGCAGAATGTCTGCAGCATAATTTTATGCCTCTCCGAGAAGAGAGAGAATGTCCCAACCCTCCAGAACCAGGGACTAGAGTATCGGAGGTGTCTTTGTCAGGTTGATGCCCACCCCCCTCCTTGAAATATGGTTTGCTTCCACAGACAACACCCAGGTGTTAAAAATGGCGAAGGTTAAAATGGAAGAATTTGGATCTTTACCTCAAAACTAAGTCTGACTCCCAGGGCCTATCCAGTGCTCCGAATGCCAAGGCATCCGCTCCAAATGCAGAATTGCGTCTCAGGGCCTCCTCGGCCAAATTCGGCCTCAGTGACCCTGCACAGGCCACCCCACCCTTGCAGTCAGTATTTTTGTCATCAGGAGAATGGTGACGATAAAATCTACCTAAGGTTTGGGGAAGGATCGAAAGGAGAAACCACGTGTGAA
Source organism: Herpailurus yagouaroundi (assembly GCF_014898765.1). Classification (NCBI taxonomy): domain Eukaryota; kingdom Metazoa; phylum Chordata; class Mammalia; order Carnivora; family Felidae; genus Herpailurus; species Herpailurus yagouaroundi. The sequence goes on from NW_024412433.1 coordinate 13,784,772, forward strand.
AATATCTCAGGAACTTCAAAATGCTCTCCAATTGCAATTACAGTCCTTGCTAAATTACCACAGGCTCGCCCCCTTCCGTTGCGTGGCAGTTTATTGTACTACACTATATGGACTTTTATGATGACGAATTATAAATTACAAAGCAGATTCTTACAAGTATATAGACTACGGATTTCTCCGTGAGTTGCTAATTACTTGGTTGCTAAGAAAAATGAAACAATCCGGGGATTACACACATAACAGACCAGAATTTCCCTCGGTGACCTCTGGTTCCTCAAGCCAGATTCAGCCCTCTTGCCCAGTCCTCTACCCAAACTCTTCAAACCCATTTGGTCTCTGATGCCATCCCCCCCTGGGGCAAGTCCCACACAATGGTCCTTCCCCACCCAATGCTGCCTTTCTGTACCTCAGAATACCAGTGTCTCTTTCTCACACTTCCAGCTGCTTTCCTCCCCACAGCCCAGGTGTCTGTCTGACTCACCACCACTCACCTGTCTCTTACCGCCCCTTCCACCGCCCACGTACGCGTTGCCCTGTGGGGGATACATTCATCTTTCCTCAAGCACAGGACTTACCTCAGTGATCAACCGCCCAGGCCCTCTCTTGCACCGTGTCTCCCATCTGCCTAGCGTCCCGTTTGACACTCAGCCCTCCTGGCCAGGAAGGCCGTCCCTCCTTCTCTTCCTCCCCTCCCCACATGGGCCTGGTCAGCGCTTACCCATCCTTCAGACCCAGACTCAAATGTCACTTTCTCAAAGAAGCCCCTCCCATTCCCGGACCCCTCAGACAGGCCCCGCCATCTTGTCATACACCCATATAGCACCCTGCTTTCCTGTGAAGCACTTACCTAACTGTGACCAAGTAGCTATGTATTGAAATTGTGGTATGGTGCCAGTCTCCCTGGCGTAATGGAAGGGACTGGGTTTTCCTGGCCCTCCACTCTGTCCTCCGCACCTGCCAAGGGCCTGGCACAGAGTCAGCTTGCAGTAAGTGATTGTCCAAGAGATGAATAAATGAAGTGAAACTGAAAGTATCACACACACACACACACACGCACACCAGAGGGAACCCTGAGGGAAACCCAAGTCACAGATGCGCTTCTAGAATCGACAGATTCCAGAGAAACATCCAGAATGTGTATCCTCACTAAAATTCTGTGTCTCGCTTTCTGACTGTATAACTCTGACCTGAGCTCAGAACTTAGAGAATCTCCAAGCTGCCACCTTCTTCAGGAAATAGCATGAAAGGATGTATTAGTTTGCTGTGGCTGCGGTAACAAAACACCACAGACTGGGCAGCCTAAACCACAGAAATTTATGTTCTCACAGTTCTGGAGGCTAGAAGTCCAGTATCAAGGTGTCAGCAAGGTTTGTTTCTTCTGAGGCCTCTCTGCTTGGTGCATAGGTGGTCACCTTCTTGCTGGGTCCCCTCGTGGTCTTTCCCTCTGTGCCAACACACATCTGGTGTCTGTCTCTGGGGCCAAATCTCCTCTTTTATAGAGACATCAATCATACTGGATTAGGTGCACCCTAACTGCCTCATTTTAAGATTTATAATTGTCTCTCTAAAGAGCTTATCTTTAAATACGGTTACATTCTGGGGCGCCTGGGTGGCTCAGTCGGTTAAGCATCTGACTTCAGCTCAGGTCACGATCTCACAGTTTGTGAGTTCAAGCCCCGCATCGGGCTCTGTGCTAACCGTTCGGAGCCTAGAGCCTGCTTCGGATCCTGTGTCTCCCTCTCTCTCTCTGTCCCTCCCCAGCTCACATTCTGTCTCTCTCTGTCTCAGAAATAAAAATTAAAAACAATTTAAATATAGCTACATTCTGAGTTAGTGGAAGTTAGGACTTCAATGTATGGATTGTGGGAGAACATAATTCCCCCCATAACAAAGGGTCCGAGCCATTTTTATCTCATCAGGTTAGTGTGAACTTCCTCATTTTTTATTAGCTCAGACATTTTAAGCCTGCAAATGTCCCTCTGCATCTTAAGAGTACATCCTCTCTTGTGTGTTAAGAAATATGTAAGAAAACTATCTAGAAGTCTGTGGAAAAACCAGGAAGATGCAAGAAGGCAATTTAAAAAGGGGGCACCTGGGTGGCTCAGTCGGTTAAGCATCCAACTTCCATGATCTCAGCTCATGATCTCACGGTTCATGAGTTCGAGCCCCGCATTGGGCTCTGTGCTGACAGCTCAGAGCCTGGAGCCTGCTTTGGATTCTGTGTCTCCCTCTCTCTGCTCTCTCTCTCTCCTCAAAAATAAATAAAAACATTTAAAAATTAAAATGAAATAAAGTTAAATTAAATTAAATTAAATGATGAGGGGAACAGAGCCAAGGAAAGTGCTTCTCCAGTCACTGTCATGGGGCTGAGAAGGAAAACATACCTATGAGGAAGAAATAAGAGAGAAAGCAGGCTTGGTGGTCCAGGCAGAGCCTTCAGTGTGCCAGAATGTCTAGCGGAAACGAAAGCGTTCATTCTCAATCCTTGATAAAGCACCTGCTCATTGATGCGTCGGTTCTACAGAAATACTCACACCGCCCATCGCCATGATTGCGTCACCGGAAATAAACTCTTTCTTTCCTGTTTCAGGATCCCCACGTGAACGCATTTTTCCGACAGTGCCAAAAAAGGGAAAAAGATCTGTCTCAGTCACCTACCTCGAATTTCATCCGCTCTTGTAAGGTAACAGTGACCTGCAAACAGTTTCGGTGTCTCCAAGGTAGAAATGGGGGAAAGGGGTCTTTACGGTTTCCGGCGAGTAGCAAACTAAAGAGGTTACTGCCCTTGAAGATTTTTAGATGCCTTGTCAATTTCAGAGAGTAAATGGTTATGTCTCAGTGCCTAGTTTTTGTGTGTTGCTTAAAAAACTAGCAGAGATCAGGGGTTTTTTCCAAAAGAAAAATGGTTGAAAATCAGAATCAGTTGATTTTAAATTAAGTAATTATATAAAGTGCCCTTGCAACATCACCCCCATGCCTGTGTGCCTTGCCAAATGCAATGAAGAATAAAGCCAAAGGAAGGTGAGCTACAGCGTTCATATTTGAGTTCTAAAAAACATCAGCAGAATGTGCCTTAAAATTCATCGGTGCCTTTTTTTTTTTCCTACCAATTTACTACAGAACTTACTGAATGTGGAAAAGATTCACACAATCATGAGTTTTCTGCCTATAATCTTGAATCAGCTGTTCAAGGTGCTGGTACAGAACGAGGAAGACGAAATAAGTACAGCCGTGACCAGGTATCTATCACACGGTCTCGGGAGAAGAGATCTTACAGTCCATGGTTGCACCAAACTGATTGCAAGAGAATGACCACTACTCGCATGTGCCTGTGTTTCGTTTGAACACAGATCTCAAATCTTAAGTATTTATCACTCTTGACTTCTTGCTTTCAAGTCATTTGTTAGTATCATTTGGATAAAGTTTTAGACCGCTTTTTTTTTATTCTTTCTTCTGTTTTATCATTAAGCTTTTTATTTAGAGATAATTAGAGATTTGCATTCAGTCATAAGAAATAATGCAGAGACACCCCCTGTTCCCTTTACCCAGTTTACCAATGGCAACATCTTGCAAAACTGTAACACAGTATCACCACCAGGATATTGACATTGATGGAATGAGGATACAGAACAATTTCCATCACCCGGGAATCCCTCATGTTGCCTTTTTATAGCCACAGTTACTTCCATCACATCACATCACATCCCCACCCCTATCCTTGGTAACTACTAATCTGTTAAAATTTTAGATAGATAGATAGATAGATAGATAGATAGATAGATAGATATAGAGATATGAAGGAGAGCTGGGGATTTTTCCAGTTTTTCGTAGATTCTAGGTGAACACAAGATTTTATTTTTCAGATTAATAGCCAATGCAATTGCTGGGTCATATGATAATTGCACGTGTAGCTTTTAAGAAAACACTGAATTGTTTTCTGGAGTAGCTGTACCATTTTGCATTCACCCTAGGCTTTTTTTAAGATTTTTCTTAAATTGTTCTCACTTTAAATTTGTCCGTGCTGCATTCTTCCAACATCACTAATCTAATGACTCTGACAATCATAATTTCCTCTCCATAAAGATACCGTTTTAAGTTAGTTAAAGGATCATATATTTCTAATGTTCAGTGTTTTAAAAATATTAGTCACAGAATTCTAGGAAGAAAAATTGCTATTAACATTGAAATGTGTCCAGAACTTTCCTAACTCATAAGCATATTATTAACCTCTTCCAGAATGAGGGTCTTTAGCCTCATTTTTATTTTTTAATTTACATATTTAAATGCAAGTTAATTAATATACAGTGTCATATTAGTTTCGGGAGTAGAACCAGGTGACTCATCACTTACATATGACACCCAGTACTCATCCCAACAAGTGCCCTCCTTAATGCCCATCCCCCATTTAACCCATCCCCCCACCCCGCTCCCCTCCAGCAACCCTGTTTGTTCTCTGTATTTAAGAGTCCCTTATGGTTTGCCTCCCTCTCTGTTTTTATCTTCGCTTTCATTTTTTTTTTATTTTTTTTTTTACATTTTATTTATTTTTGATAGAGAGAGACAGAGCACAAGTGGGGGAGGGGCAGAGAGAGAGGGAGACACAGAATCCGAAGCAGGCTTCAGGCTCCCAGCCGTCAGCACAGAGCCTGACACGGGGCTCGAACTCACAAACCGCGAGATCATGACCTGAGCTGAAGTCGGACGCTCAACTGACTGAGCCACCCAGGCGTCCCTCTTCATTTTCATTTCTAAAGTAGAGCCCTGAAGCTCCGAAAAATTAATGCCTAATCGTTCCATGAGAGCCAGTTCTGGACCCAGATTAAAAGTTCCCAACTGTACCTTCAGTTGAGGCTCTTTCCAGTATGAATATATGGGTCTTTGTTGACAAGACTCCTCAATATTTCGGCGGATAGATCTGTTGAAAATCTGAGACATTCTAAGACATCAGTCACAGCCATAGAGCAACTGGAGGTATGCATGTGAAAACAATCAGCCCACACCACTGCTGCTATTAGAAACTCAGCAGCTAAGGAGGGAAATAAAAAACAAAACCCTGAATCTTAACCTCATCGCTTTCCGCAAAAACATGTGTAGCACCTCTGTGTTGAAAGGAAAGGTCCTCTTAAATGGACTATGATAATCAATTGGAAGTTCAACGTCTTGAGTTTTAATCAGGTACTAAAACTGATCCCTTTTCCAAGAAGGCAGTGTCTTCAAACGGGCAAGCCATAGAAGTCTCCAGTGGGACATTGCAGCCGTAAGATATTACTTCTATCTTAGTGTTTCGAGATTTCAGGGTTGGAAATAGTTAATAGGTAATAGGGATATTAAATATCCCGTATGGGGGGATGAGAGGAGGTATCTGAAATTGGTCCATGCGTTCATTCAGTATCTATTAAATACCCAGTTTATGGAACATACCAGTGACAACCCAAGTGGTATTTTCCCGCTTTCTCCAGAAAGGCCACTGAAGTTTTGTTTTTCCAGGGTTCTGACCGACATCGTGGCCAAGTGCCATGAGGAACAGCTGGACCACTCCATCCAGTCGTACATTAAGGTATGAAATCGACACTTGAACACTGGGCATATCCCCTTGTGCTGTGTGGTTTGTCTCATTTCCTGTCTGCAACAAGTGGGAAGTTTCTCCCTTTAGCTGGATGGGGCTTCCCCTCGGTAATATCAAGCATTCCCCTTAGCTACTTAGAACCCCATCTCTTCGCATTGATAACCCAGACGTGCTCTTTAACTATGTAAATAACATGGACCTGTGCAAATGAAGATTTATACGGGGAGGAAGAGCAAAGAAAGAGAAGAGAAAATGAAAAAGTATTGCCCTTTTGAAGTCAACATTACAAATAAATGCAATTCCTGTGTATATTTAAGGAATATTTTTCCTGTTGGCTTGTTGAATGCTCTGTGTTTCTTCTGTAATGTTTTCTTAGCTCTTTTTATTGTTTTCTCAGGCATTATTTCATTTTCCCAGTTACTGTATATTTGTACCTGCTTCTGGTATGTTAAGTCCTTTATCCTCGGGCATGATCCACTAGCCCATTCCGTCATTGTGCACTGCTTCTTCCAGCCCTCCTTCGCCAAGTGTTCACTCGGACATGTTCATATTCTCATTTCCCGTTGGCCTGTGACTTAATGCCAGTGAACTTGTGATGATGTTTGCACATTAGAGTTCCTGCCTAAATGTCATCTTCTTGAATGAAAAGAAAGAATCCATCCAGACATGAATAAGAGCGCCTCATACTGCTTTCTAATGCGTAAAGGAGCTAAATTTCTATTTTTTTAATGCACACGATTAAATCTTTTTGAGACACAGACCTTTTTTAACTAAAAGAATTTATTCCATTAATATATACAAATGGACGTATACTTATATAATTTAGGTGTCTAGAAAGGTGACTAGAGAAGAATTGGGGGGAAGGGCGGTTGTGCTAGAAACGTGTAAAAGACAAAAACAAAACTTCCCGTGAAATTTCATTCTGGAGGGAACCCCTCTGTGATACCATCGGTGAGGAATTTGTTCATGGCGGTTTTAGATCTGCATATTTTCTACCTGCCAGAAATGTTAGATAATCTCCCCAAATACCTAAGTATGAACTTGCTCCCTTCCTTACAATAGTCCATATGCCAAAAATAGTCAGCCACTTCACAGTTATTTCCCTATTGTATAATTTTGCCCAATAATATGTACATTTCAGTTGTGGAAAGCCAGTTCGACCTACAAATTCTTTTTTTAGTTTGTTCTCTGAGACAGAATCATAGTGTACTTTGAGCAGGTATTGATGAATTTACGTTCAACAGAATCGTCTACAGGACTTTCACTCTCTCAGTGCTTACCCTGAGTTTTCCATTTCAATCTCCAAAGGGGCTAAGAAGAAAACAGTTCCCCAGTCCTTATTACACAAAGGCATCTCCATTTCAACACAAGTATTTGCCTTGTTCCAATGGGATCATTGAAAATTACATTAAGAACCCATGATGTTGTGACTATTTTTGTGACAGCCAAGGCAAGTCCCTTAGAAGTCAGCTCTCAGACTCATTCTGTGATGCTCTTGGAAAGCTATATGGGAAGGCATCCTGATATGGTCTTTATTTTTGACCAGGCTCTTTGAAATCTCCTGATGAGACCATCTGATTTTGTAATATAGGAGACTGCATACTTAGTTTGCTTTGAAGTGGTTGAAATTCAGGAATATACCTAAGTAGAATTCCAAGCTGATAACAATTCCTGAAGATATTTTATAAAATACTTCCACATATCTACAGCGAGCACACCCTAATAAATAGTGTCAACAGTAATTTTACTCTAGAAAGAACACTAAACTAGCAAGTGGGAAATTAGATCCTAGTCGAGGTTAAATAGTTAACTAGAACAATCAGCCTCTCTTGACCTCATTTTTACTCCTGTGAAGTGAGAAGGATGAACCAGATGAATATCCAGCTCTATGATTCTGTTATTGGACTCCTGTTGCAATACATGGTTGACTGTCTGACCTTGACCAAGGAGTCTCATTTTTTTTTTTTTATCCTCGGTGGGAAAAAAGAATTTCTTAACATGCAGATAGATATTAAGCCCCATACCTAGGTGCATAACGAAAACTGATGGGCCGATGCCAATATATGCTTTTATATCTTTGAAAGATGTGCTATTCAATGGAACTTATGTATATTCAGAAGCAAACTAAACACCATTTCAAGTTCAGTGGTCCTAAATGCTGCTAACTCACCCCATCTACAATATCCAAAATGCACACACATACACCATGTCTTTTTCAAAGATGGGTGTCTAAAGCCAATCTAATTAAATGCCATGGGTTATGGCAATTCATGGCACTGACATGTTCCAGCCAAAATTTTAAAATAAGAATATCCCAGGGCTAGTTGTAATGCTGTTGAGGCCAAATAACAGGGCATACGACCAGGTAGTTGGGAGTGATATTACCCTCACATGAGTGGTAATTCATGAGGGAAAAAAAATCGTACTACTCTGGATTTTAGCTAGTTCCATGCATCTCTTAGCTTTGTCTTTCTCCTCTGGGATGAGCTCGGAGAAGTCAGCCTCCATCAGAGCCACTTAGGTGACAATGAGCTGCAAAGTTCAAATAAATAATGATAGATCCAAATGTGAATGTTCCTTTGCTTTGAGTTTCTTGCCTGCCTCCACTCTTGACGATAGCGAAGGCTGAGGGTGAATATTGTGAAGAAATGACCTTCCTTGAGGCTAACCCTACTCATAAGTAAAATGTTACAATTCAGTGATGAGCATTTTATATTTAAAATATGTGCATAAATTGGTACTGATACCCTTAAAATATATGAAGCGATCCTGAAAACTAAAAACCATCTCATGCGCTCAGAAGTGCATACCAAAACCAGTCTTTTGAGAGAAAAAAAGTAAGCAACATTTGTTATCCTACTGATGGCCGATGTTCATGAACCCTTTGATAGCTGTGCCTGAGCGTGACATGATAGAACCTGGGCGTGTGGGGAGCTCACGTACTGGCCTCTGGAAGGCACCTGCTTCCCCACTTGGCTATTTGAGTGGGTGCTCTACCCTTTCAGGATGAAGAAATGCTACCATGCCACCTGTTACCAGTGGAAGGAAGGAGAAGGGGAAATGTGTCCTAAGTAGGTGGGTCAAAGCCCTCCGTGTTTCCTTGAACCTGCTAAATTGCTCTCTGACTCTTTCTTTTGATTTCTACACAAAGAGTTTCAAGGAGAGCTTAGGTGAGCCAAGCCCTACCTGTGCAAAGCCCTAAATAGGAACAGTTGTATACTCCTCTTATCATTGGGCCTTCATTTATTTCATGACAAAATCTGGCATGAGCAGATAATTTTGAGATATGAGTTATTCGTGTAACATAACTGTGGAAACTCTGGTTTTCTGTTTTGTTTTTTTTTTTAAGTCTTTTAACTTTTTTCCCTTTTTGGATTTTCTTCAGTTCGTGTTCAAGACCAGGGCATGCAAGGAGAGAACTATACATGAGGAGCTGGCTAAAAATGTGACTGGTCTTTTGAAATCCAATGACACCCCAACAGTAAAGCATGTCCTCAAGGTAAAGAATTTAAATGAAATTAAATTTAACATTTAACAATAAATGTTGTCAGGTTTCACTGTTAGCACCAGGGCTGGCTTGCTCCCACTCCCGGAAGGTGATGGGACTCATCGATTCTCATAGGTCATTTCTCTTACAGTTTCTAGCATAAACGCCATATTGAAACTGCCCCATATAAAAACATTAAGCACAAGAGATCTGTGTCAAAAGAACAGAGCTAGAATAGGCCCAAGTTAAGTCCTTTGGCCTGAAGACAAAAACGAATGACCGTTAATAATCCGAAACACTCAAAAATGCTAACTGTAGCAAAAATAAAGTTTGTTGGGTTTTTAGGGATAGTAAGAGGAAATGTACCAACAGAAGGGTTAATGCTGTCCTAATGAATACACTGACAACAGACAGGAAGCGGACAGAGCCACCACTGTTTGACCCTAGAATGTTGAAAAACACATGCATTCGTGGTACATAAAGCAGAGGTGGCGTGGGCCGCCTGGGTGGCTCAGTCAGTTGAACACCCAACTCTTGGTTTTGGCTCAGGTCGTCATCTCGCAGTTCGTGAGTTTAAGTCCTGCTGGCAGTTCAGAGCCCGCTTGGGGTTCCCTCTCTCTCCCTCTCTCTGTGCCCCTCCCCTGCTCATGTTGTCTCTCTCTCTGTATCAAAATAAATAAATAAACTTTTTTAAAAAAGCAAAAAGAAAAGACGGCGAGAAGCTTATCAAGAGATAACTCTACATTATTATAGAAGCATGGATTTAGTCCCCAGCTAAATTAATTTTCTATCATGACTTGACAGATGGATGATTGATCAGCAGGTAGCTGGAAAGAGAAGGTGGGATCAATAAACCTCAACATGAGTTCCCTAAACTCAAATTATTCTAGGCCAAGCAGTTTGTTTAAATTAGTCTTATGAGTATATTCATTCTGTTTACGCAACAAAACTGCTCCGAGTGCCCCACCTCCCACAGGACAGGCACCAGCCTTAGCATTCGGCAGATAGAATAAAGACCTCTGCCCTTGGGAAGCTTGCATTCTGCTGGGGGATGAAAATGAGCAACTACAGACTTCAGAACCAAAATAATTAAATTGTGTGTTAGAAGGTGAGAAGTGGTATGGGGGAAAAAAATATCCAGCAGGTAAGGGGAATCGGGAACACTGGGGGTACAGAGTGAGGTTGGCAGTTTAAATAGAATGGTGAGGATAGAACTCATGGAGAAGGCGATACTTGAGCAAAAAGTGCAAAGGAAGTTGGGGAACTGGCCACGTGGGTGCTTGGAGAACAGTAAATGTAGAGGGGACTCATGTATAAAATCGCAAGGCAGCGGCCTGCCTGGTGTTCCAGAAGGATGGCAGAGAGGCCAGTGTGGCTGGAGCCAAGTCAACGAAGAAGAAAGGAGGAGGGCGGGAGTGGGGAGCACTGGTTGGCAGGTAGCCTAAGGCCTTGCGGGCTACTGCAAGGGCTTTGGCTCCCACTCGGCAAATTTGAGAGCCCTTAGAGGGTTGTGAGCAGGGGAGTGATGCAAGCTGACCTGAGTTTAAAGGGGCACCCTGATGGCTGTGTAAAGAGAGGATCCACTCTAGCAGGGGTGGAGTGAGGGTGGTATCAGGGTGCTCGGGGTGGCGGGGGGAGAGGTGCCTGCCAGAGAAGCAGGGTTCTGTAGGGAGAGTCCGCGCTCAGTTAAAAGACAAGGTCAAGGGAATGTTCGGAGAAATTACGTCTTCAGGAGATTTTGGTGATGTTGGGCCATGCCTTCCAGAAGGTGTGTCGGGAGATAAGAAGCAGTGGGATGTAAGAATGCAAAAAGGACTATGTGGTACCTACAGAGAATAGAGGGCAAGAAGGCGAGACTTCTGTTATCAGACAGAAACTGAGACCAAAGGCCTAATTCCATTAGTCCTGGTGGCCTCTAGGTAAACAGCAGAAGCAGACGAGACCGCTAAGGGGTAGAGCTTGATAGGCCTCAGCTGCCTTAAGAGGCAAATTTAGGGACACTTGGCATATCGTTAAAAATATCATTTTGGACACGATGGGGAAAGGGAATGGTAACAGTGTGCCTTGTATTGTTATTTCTGACAACATGAATTCCATTTCCAATATCAAGTTTACTAAGAAACGACCCCTTCGTAAATCGAGAGCTGCCTTGTTCGAACACAGACCTCCTTTGTCCCTCATCTCAGTCAGACGTCTAGAGTCAGGACCGTGGACTCAGAAGCTCTTAGCAGTGTTGTGTGTACCAGCCTAAAATGGATCTAATTCACGTGCCCCTCGATGGTAGACCAGAGAAGTAAATTGGGGTTGTGTATGTGATGGACTTCCAGCTAAATGAGTCAACATAGATGGACCTCAGGACAGGATTTCTTGAATGAAAAAAGCAATCATCGGACAATACGCACCGGATGATTCCGTTTATGTGGAGTTCAGCGGCAGGCAAAAACTAAATTGTGCTTCAGTGTATACTATTGGTAGCAAAACTTTGAAGTAAAGCAAGGGAATAATTAGCACAGAATTCAAAATTGTTATCAGTGGTGGATAAAATGGAAGGGGAAAAGGACCAGGGAGGTATAGTCTTTAAACTGTACATATACAACATACACTTTTTGTATCTGGGGTAAGTATGACCCTTAGACCCGAGAAAGGGGGACCTTCATCCTAGGACATGTTTTGGTCTTCTCCAGCTGCACCCCTCCGCAGAGGAAGAGGTGGGAGAGGAGCTAAGAGAAATGCCCACTGGGAGCCCCTACCTCCCCTTCTGGACCAAAAGGATTCCCAGGAGCCTCCCACCTTAAGGGCTTATCAGCTTAATCTTAGGCCCGCTGAGGGCCTCTTTCCTAAGTCCACCCTTCAGAGGGGAGATCTTGGTGCCCGAGGAAAACTAGACCTACGAAGGGAGCAGTTTGAAGTGGGAGAGAGTTCGTGGACAGCAGTCTCTTATGCAGGCTTGACAGTCCCATGTGGGCAGGTGGTCCGTCCCGGTATGGGATAGAACCTTGGGCAAGAAGAGGGGTTAGGCCAAGGACCTGCTCTGTCTGTGCCCCCACATTCTGGCCCAGCGCTCCAAGTTGACGTGAAGTTCTATTTGACATGAAGTTAGGGGAATCAAACACACTTAATTTAACACTTTGTTAGCTTGACTTCAAACTTTTAGATGTTTAGCCATGTGGCTTTCATCTTTACTTTTGCCTCTGGCCCTGGAAATGCTAAGGAGAGGCCCACGTTGATATATTTTAATATAAAACGTTTTCTTTAGTTTTGCGTAACTGAAACAAATAGAACACTCCATGAATAAATATTTCATGAGATTGCTGTCTAATCAGCCGCATCCAGTAAACCAGTATCTTGTTTTAGTTCAAACATTCTTTAAGATGATTAAGCTGCTGAAATGTCTGGCATTTACTTTCACCACTGGAATTTTGATAACGATCGTCCTAACCTAATGGAGATATTTTATTGTTCTGATTCATTTCGTTTCAAAGAACACATTTTAAAATAAAGACTTTACAACATTACGTGTTTTAAAGGACAAAATCATTGTTATTTTACTATCACGTAATAAATTTCTTGCTGTCTTTTCTTTTCCTAACAGCATTCTTGGTTCTTCTTTGCAATTATCCTCAAATCAATGGCACAGCACTTGATTGACACAAATAAAATTCAGGTAAGAACATAGGTAATGCAACACAGTCCAACAATTGTGCTGATGAATACGCCCTCGTTAGTTCCATTTTTGTTTGCTTTGTGAACCTTAGCGATCTGTGTCCGTTGCTTTTTAAGTGGGAGAAACGATTGTGTGCGTCAGTACAGGTCCTTCAGAAGCAGATGCCAGGACAGAATTAGAGGTGCAAAAGGATAGGAAGGAAGACCAAGACCAGGAAGATCTGACACCTGTGGAAGGAGAAGGAAGGAAAGAGGGTTGGCCAGAAAGAGCTTGGCAGTGAGAAGTTTTTAGCTGGGCCAGTGGGCATTCTGAGAGCGGAGAATGTTCATTAGAAGAGTCCTGCGTGGGGCAGATGGTCTGCTTGTGGTATCTCTGCAAGCTCAGTTATGAACTTGGAGAGCCTCGGGAGACCATGGGCTTGGCATGAGCGCTTGGCGTTCTTCCCGGTAGATTTTGTCTCGAAAGAACAGCTGAGCTGTGCTCATCCATGGCTGCCATAGTCCATGGTTTGTATTATGCAGAGCACATGCTCCTGAATCTGCCCTTCTGCAGTTCCCATGGGCCTCGCTTCCTGAAAGGAAGTTTACAAGAGGGAGGCTAGTGGGATCACCGGAAGCTCCTGTTATGGCAGTATGTCTCAGGGCACCACATGATTCTCATCATCTCCATCCTCTCCGTGTCCATCTTTGATTCCACTCACCCTCAGCCAGCAGCTCTGAAGGTCTTGGTGGCTTATCTGTGGTGTGACCCAAGCCCTCATTCAAACTGGTCCAGAGCGGTCTCAGCCTCTGGTCATCATACTCTACACAGATCATTCATAGTTATAATTGGGTAAGAGGACCAAGAAGCACTCAAGTGGATTGATCTCCTGAGTTCCACACAGATTTCTCTGTACTCTCACAGTAGGTAAACCACCCCCCTTCTGCCACCAAGAGAATAAATCAGAATATTGCTTGGGGTGGAGCTGGCGGTGAATAGTGATATTGTCTTTGTTTACACTCTTGGTCAGGAAGGGGCAGTGTTGGGGGTTTCCACTTGGCTTTTTACCACAGGCCAAGCATCCAGTGTGAGGTCAGTCCAAATGCCAATTATGTCAATACCAGTTATACATTTGCACCAGGTAAATGTATAAATGACTGTCAGGTGGATCTTTGAAACCAGTGGATCCACATTAGCAGAATTTTAGCGTGGACCCTTTTATTGATTCCTTTTAAGTTCCCACTGTAACAGGGTGGGCGTGATGATTCTTTTGGCCTCCAGATACCAGTATCAGCTCAGATCTTCTATTAAATAGTGCTTGAAATACATGAGGGTTCCCCTCCCCCTAGTGCAGTCATCTGAGTCCAAGGCTGTGGAGCCCTTTGTAGAGGGCTGATAGAATCATCAAAGTATATGCTTAACTGCAGTATGGCAGGGGGCTTTTTGTAGAGACCCTGTCTCCCCTTCAATCAGTGTGTACCAGATCTGAAAACTGACTCAGGTCTAGAGGCAGAGAAAGGAATCACAAATATTTTTTAGAGCAAACACTGTCATCTTCTGAGATGAGAAGCTGTCTTTTTGGTAGATTGAGTATTGCCATCGTTGGTTACTGGTTTTCCCAGAGGGACTCCAATATTTTTAACTAGCTCTACAACTACCTGAGGGTCAAGCCCCCTTGGCTGCTCTCCACCCTTCCTACCTGTTACCGTAATTGTGGCCTTCTGGCTCCTGGAGGTTAAGTACAATCTCCTGGCCTCTGTTATTTGGGGGACCATCATCGCCATGACTGTTAGTGAGGCCAACACTGTGACTGCCTGTCTCATCTACAGATGGGAGACCATTGAACTTCTTAGAGATGTCAGTCCCACCTTTTTGATGGCTTTGGTGTGAATGATGTGACTTGCGGACGTTCCTGTAGAACTTGATCCTCCAGTGGATCTTCTGGTCTCTACCTGTCCATTCTTACGTATCCATTTTCCTCTGTCTCTTTATTCTTTCTTCTGTCACCTGCCAGGACACCTCAAGTATTCTCATTTTCATGCTGCTTAGAATGTGCCGTCACCAGGATGCTAAGAGCCATCCTAACAATGAGTGGTCCACCCAAAGGTATCACTTCACTCAAGTCCTGATAAAATGTCAATGAATTTTAACTTATTCACTCTTCTTTCTGACCCCCTTGGGGACCAGAGGAACTCCCGTGGCTCCTGCTTGGTACATGCCAACTAACTCTTCCAGCTTCTTAGGGTATACTCTCTTTCATACCTTATTAGGCCCAGCAAGTTCATAGCTGGGTTACGCTAGGACATTTCACCTGGGAGAAATGCAGTCTCTAAATAGGGGGAAGTAGGGCACTTGTACCAAGGCTGAGGGTTTAGGAAAGTGTGCGTAGCCACCTGTCCTTGGGCCGTCCACCCAGATCCATGCTTCCAGACTCCAGGTCTCTCCAACCATGGCTTGACCTAAGCATAGCAGATCGGCCTTGGCTGGACACTTAATCGTCTCTGGACGATTACCTCTTAGATCATCAACTTACCTCTTAGATCATCTATCTGGTTTTCAGCTGTGTCTGCTCTCCCTCTTCCAGTGATGAAAACCTCCTGTCTGGAAGGAAGAGAAAATCTAATGTAAAGATAAGAATTATTCATATGTCTCTGTTACTGAGCTGTGTTGGGAGTTAGGAAACCTCACCACTCCAGTCTTTGCCCCATCACTAACAGGGTAGATGATAAAAAAGACACTTAGCATCTCAGAGCATATTTTCTCACCTGTGAGAAGAACGGATTAGACTAAAACCCTTTCATTCCTACCAGTATTTATCTGCTCAGATAGGTCACAGATGCCCTTATGAACAGTTAAAAATAAAGGAACTCATCATGGACGATTTATTTTTATTTATTTTTGAGAGACACAGAGAGACAGAGCATGAACAGGGGAGGGACACAGACACACAGACACACACACACACACACACACACACACACACACACACACAGGATCTGAAGCAGGCTCCAGGCTCTGAGCTGTCAGCACAGAGCCTGGCATGAGGCCCGAACTCATGAGCTGTGAGATCATGATCTGAGCTGAAGTCGGATCTTTAACCAGCTGAGCCACCCAGGCGCCCTGCATCACCTTTGAGTTTTCTAACCATCTCCATTCATCACAGACCTGATACCATCATTTTATTCAAAAGCATCCACAATGCACACCTCTTACGCTTTTTGTGTTGTCTTTTCTTTCTTTTTTTTTTTTTTTAATTGTGAAATGAATGGCTTCCCCCACCATTAAGACAGTTTTTGTCATCACGGAGTGTGGGAGATTTGAGGAAGTCAGGAGAGGCATCTGGTTTGGTGCCCTGAGAGGCAGACAGCACCTCCACATGTGGTCTTGACAAAGGTGAGTTCCTGTTCACTAGGAACTTATGGATGCCTTCTCTGCACTGATCTCTAGTAGCAAGAGGTTCATGGTACTGGCTGACCTTTTGTTTCCCACCAGCCTCCTTTTCCTCAAAAATTGCCAAGAGCCTGAACTTCAGCCCGTGCATTCTATGCCTGCCCCTGGTGACGTATGCCATACGATAGATAGCCCAGACTCTCCAATGTATTCTGGCTCTTTGGCTTACGATCAGACTGTGCTATTCCTTTGCCTCTTTTCTCCCCCTATTCTGAGACAGAAATCCACGATTCCCGGTGCAGACACTCTCCCATTTCAACTGAGCCTTTGGGATATACTTCTGGAGAACAATTGAAAACACTACTCACGTATTTACCTGTCAGAACTTCTTTGGGTTAAGAGTGGGAGTAGGCCACAAGGAGTTAGAGAAGTAGACAAAAAGAGGGAAGAACTGAGGGAATATCAAAGCCCAAGGTGTGAGCACATGTGCTGTGAAGAAAATGTTGGTGCTGATGTATATAATGCATCTTAGAGGATTAACAAAAGGAAAAGAGGAAATCTACAGACGTGCTTTGATTATTTAAAAAGAATGTTGTTTTCACGTAGGTGAATTGTTTACTTTATTTCCCAAGGTATATGGAGCAGAATGAAAAACTTCCCACGTGATTAAATAATTTATGTTTATTTGTTGTTAATGTAATTTGATTTCCACAGTAAGTGTTAAATATACATAGAGGGTAACCATATTATCCCAAAATATCTATATAGCCGTGTCCTGGTAAATGGATTTAAAAATAATCCAGTGCACATAAGCATTTAAGAACTTGGTCTTAGAAAGAAAGAAAAGAAGAAAGGAAGAGGGAGGGAAGGATGGAGGGAGGAGGAAGGAAGG
>NW_024412433.1:13802149-13814291 GCF_014898765.1 Herpailurus yagouaroundi
GGAAGGAAGGAAGGAAGGAAGGAAGGAAGGAAGGGAAGGAGGAAGGAGGAAGGAAGGAAGGAAGGGAAGGAGGAAGGAAGGAAGGAAGGAAGGGAGGAAGGAGGAAGGAAGGAAGGAAGGAAGAAAGGAAGGAGGAAGGAAGGAAGAAAGGGAGGAAGGAAGGAAGGAAGGAAGGAAGGGAAGGAAGGAAGAAAGGAAGGGAGGAAGGAAGGAAGGAAAGGAAGGAAGGAAGGAAGGAAGGAAGGAAGGAAGGAAGGAAGGAAGGAAGGAAGGAAGGAGGAGGAAGGAAAAGCCAGTTGAACCTCTTGTTTGTTCCATGTGATTCCTGTAACTTCATCCTCCTTGGTTTTTAATCTTGTCACATGGAAGGCTGGGTGCTGAGAATTTTAGAAGTATATAGAGTTCAGTCTAACTCTAAATTTTGTGTTTCTATCTATGGTGAAAATGTGAAGCTAATTTTAAAGTCAACTTATAAAGATGAATCAATCTTGCCTGTCTCGTGCGAAGGGCTATGTGAATTCATGAAGTACGGCTAGATGGGAAAACTTAGCTGCCCGAAACTTTCCCCTTCTGTGTGGGAGGTCCAACAGGAGCAGAAGATTCCTGGACCGGAGGAGAGTCATTAGGAACCCACAGAGTTTAGGTCAATGAATGTTATCTAATCGCAGAGCCAAGTCATTTTATGTCTGGTGGCAAGTCTCTTAACTGGGAGGTCCCACTGGCACCTGCTGTGGCATATCCTGGGACCATGATCTTAGGATGAGCTTGTACAAACTTGAAGTTACGAGATGAATAAAGGTGGAGAGGCTGATGTAAAACCTGGTGATTATAGCTAATAACAGTGTGTTGTATGATTGAAATATGCTCACAGAGTAAAACTTAAATGTTCTTACAAAAAAAATAATAAACATGTGAGGTGATGGATATGTTAACTATATGGAAGGAATCTTTCACGATATACATGTGGTATATGTGTATCAAAGCACCAGTGTGCACTTTAAACATCTTACAGTTTTCTATGTCAGTTACACGTCAATAAAGCTGAAATATGTTTTCAGAAAAGACTAGCTGGGACTTTACTAGAGGACATTTCAAACCAGTATCTGCACTCATTCAGTTACTCATTCATTGATCTCTTATAGTTGTTTATTGGGGATACCGCATCTTAAAAAATCAAAATAATTGATTTTGAATTAAATAGAAAACTACGTGTTAATGGAAATCTACACTAATATTTATTGTAGTTATTTTCTAACAGGGAAGGGGGGAAATTAAGATGTGAGAGGTCATAGAACATGTTACATTTCTACACTGTTTGAATAGTTTGCTATTAATAGATAATTTACTTTTTAATGAAAAAGTGAGGACCACCTGAGTGGTGCAGTGGGTTAACTGTCCAACTCTTGATCTCGACTCGGGTCATGATCTCACAATTTTTGAGTTCAAGCCCCACGTCAGGCTCTGCATTAATGTTGCAGGGCCTGCTTGGGATTCTGTCTCTCCTTCTCGCTGACCCTCCCCTGCTTGTGTTCTCTCTCTCTCTCTCTCTCTCTCTCTCTCTCTCTTTCTCTTTCTCTTTCAAAATAAATAAATATACTTAAGAAAAAATTTTTTAAAAAGTTAAAAACATCATTGGCCAAGATAGAAGGGAGCGTTAAGGGAAAATGGTGGAAATTATAATCTTGAAATCAAAAGGGTTCCTATTTTGTAATTGCTTTCAAGTTTTCAAAACGACTTTTTGTTTCATACATACAAGATGAAGGAAGTCTTTCAGTTTCTTTTTTTCCAGGCTTAGGATTCCACAAGCCACATTTTAAAGAAATGATCCATTCTTTCCCCAGCTTTCTCGGACTCAAAGATTTCCTGAATCTTACCAGAATGAATTGGACAATCTTGTAATGGTCCTATGCGATCACGTGATTTGGAAGTACAAAGATGC
The DNA here is from genome assembly GCF_014898765.1 of Herpailurus yagouaroundi. Taxonomy (NCBI): domain Eukaryota; kingdom Metazoa; phylum Chordata; class Mammalia; order Carnivora; family Felidae; genus Herpailurus; species Herpailurus yagouaroundi. The sequence continues at coordinate 13,804,089 of NW_024412433.1, forward strand.
ACTTGAAGAGACAAGAAGGGCAAATCAAAGCGTTGCCAGATTTCTTAAGGTACAGTTAAAAAAGTTCACAGTCCCATAGAAGCCTTCATGATAGTGAATGCAAGATATTCTGAATGTTAATCAACTCACATCTCCATTTATGATAAAAGAGTCAAAACTTAGCACTATTAGATGAATACTTTTATCTATACATCTTACTTTTTAATATTTTGTTTCGATTTGGGGTGCCTGGGTGGCTCAGTCATTTGAACATCCAATTCTTGATTTCAGCTCAGGTCATGGTCCCAGGATTGTGGGATCGAGCCCCACATTGGGCTCCACACTGAGCCTGAAGCCTGCTTGGGATTTTCCCTCTCTCTCTCTCTCTCTCTCTCTCTCCCTCTTCCTCCTCCCCAGCTCACACACTGTTTCCCTCTCTCTCTCTCTCAAAGTAAAAAAAAAAAAAAAAATTAATATTTTTTTCCAATTTAGAGTCCCAGAAGAAAAACCAAGCTTCAATAAAAGTATCCATTTGAGTATTGTCAAATCTTAGTATTTCTAAATATTTTTTAAGTGAGATTTTTAAAGGAAAAGCTGCAATGTGGCAATATTTTCTTGGGCATTCTGCCCTTGGAGTAATGTTCTGGATTGCCTGTAGCTCTACGAATGATGTCAAATAGCCGCTTTGGGAACTTAGGGTAATTTGGCATTTTTATTATATTACCTCCAGGCTCTTTTATACATGACGAAAATATTATGCACCAATCGCATTTTAAAAATGATCAATTTAAGTATTGAGAAACTACTTTCTAACGTCAGTATATATATACACATATATATCGTACTAAAGTTATATTTCTTTGGGTTACAGATTGAATTGAGAAGGCAAAAATGCTAGTCAAGAAAAAAAAAACAAAGCTAATGTAGAAGAATGGTATATCATTTATCAAATAATACATTCAACTAGAAACATGTTTTTCTTCTATTCCTTCTTTTGCCCAACTATTGACTATTATATCCTTGATGAAGCCACTTTTCTTGTATCTTTATGATAGAAGAACATACTGCATAAGTGTGAGAATTTATAAATAAATACTAACAATATAAAGCCAAGAGGCCATAAAATTATTCCAAATCATCTTTGGTGAATTTTAATCCAGTAAAATCTGTTTTTAGTATATTAAACATCATTTCAAACTATACACTGTAGTTGGTCTCATCTCACATTCACTGTTTTCTCCAATATTTTGCTTCTTATTTTTGCTTTTTACTTGCTTTCAGAAAAAAAAAAAAAAGGCATGGTCAAGATTAGGGATGAAGAGGGTCGAGGAAAAATTACTATAGTTTTATACCACATTTTAAGATGTACAGGAATAAAGTTTATTACTATGCTAGTAGGTTATTTGAAGTGCTTGGTAGAAGAGGAAATTTGGAAAAAATGATAAATTGTCCAATTTGTAAGCAAATTATGTTGAAGAAACATCTGTAATATTCTTCCCTAAATTGCAAAGAATGATGGCTAAGCGAGTCTTTTAAAAGGGGGAAGACCCTTTCTCTGTCTTCCTTGGCTTAAATGCTGTGTGCTTGTTGGAATAAATATGTTTTCCTTGGAGCTTATGCATCCAAAAGTTGCTGCTTGTACATAAACTAATGTCAGAATTGGGAGCAAGTAAAAAATGTCGAAGATTGAAAAGGACAGCATGGAGTAGAAGCTAACGGTGGTCCCAGTAGTTTTGTGAAATGTGTGGGCTAAAAGCACGGATTGGCAATAGATAAACAAATATGGTCTGTAAGATACATAGATTACATGGACTGCAAATCGAAAGCAATACCTAGGTGAAGTTTATAAGTGAAAAGAGTTGAATATGTTGTACATTATAAAAGTCCATTCTGCAAGCATTGTTTTCAAATTGTAGTGTTTTTTTGTTTGTTAATGTTTATTTTTGAGAGAGAGAGAGAGAGAGAGAGAGAGAGAGAGAATGTGTGTGTGCATGCGGGAGCGGGACAGGGGCAGACAGAGGGAGGGGAACAGAAGATCTGAAGCAGGCTCCTCACTGTCTGCACCGAGCCTGACGTGGGGCTCGAACTCATGAACCGTGACATCATGACCTGAACCAGAGTCAGATGCTCAACCGACTGAGCCATCCAGGTGCCCCTCAAGTTTTAGTTTTAATGGCATTTACTTGACACAGAAAACTTTTTTTTTTTTAACTTTTTGTGAAGATTATCAGAGGAAATCTTTTGAACTAGGAGAGAAAAAGGGAAAAGGAGACAGAATGATGTTTTGAATGTAAAATTTAATGTAGTCATTTGGCACAATGCCTATGAACTGATGAACTTTGAGCTTTCAGCTTCTCCACTCCTGCTGTTGGCATTGTAAATCTCATATAGGGGCACCTGGGTGGCTCGGTTGGTAGAGGGTCCGACTCTTGATTTCAGCTCAGGTCAGGACCTCACGGCAGGTTGTGAGCCTGCAGCCTGTTTTGCACTCTCTCTCTCCCTCTCTCTCCGCCCCTACTCTACGTGCTTGCAGGCCCATGTGCAAACACACTCTCTCTCAAAACAAATAAATAAACATTTTTTCTTAATCTCTTATATTCCCGGAAATCTGATAAGAGTGCTCTGCTCACTTTGGGCTTCAAGTGACTTCTGCTTCTTTTGGTTATTAAATTTTACAGCAGCGATCAAATACTGCGGATCAGTTGGCATTGGAATTTCACAATTGAAAAATAATTGTAACACCGTAGCTGTGTCAAAATTGTTTTCCAAGAATGGAGAGAGCAGTATGTCTGGTGTGGGCATATAAAAATGTCCTACGTGAGGGGCGCCTGGGTGGCTCAGTCAGTTAAGCGTCTGACTTCGGCTCAGGTCATGGTGTCACGGTTTGTGGGTCCAAGCCCCGCGTCGGGCTCTGTGCTGACAGCCTGGGGCCCAGAGCCTGCTTCAGATTCTGTGTCCCCCTCTCTCTCTCTGCCCCTCCCCTGCTTATGCGCTCACTCTCTCTCTCTCAAAAATAAATAAACGTTAAAAGAAAATTAAAATAAACACAAAAATAAACATTTTTTTAAAAATGTCCTAGGTGACAATGTGCCTCTCTCCATGATATATCATATCATGGGAAAGTAAGATTTTTGCAACAACTAAGCCAAGACCTGTACATTCTCTGGGTATTCCGTCCTGAAAGTAGATGGGATGCAAATGGGTCCATGGATACATGTGTAGCTTTTGTAATTTTTCTTTTTACTGCCAATCTGGGTCACAACTCCACCGTACCTGAGCGAACCCATCTAAGTACTCTTCTCATGCAGGCCTGATACCAAGGAGAGAGCAAGGGAAAGTTCCTTGTAATTTGTATTTTCCTGCTCAGACATCCGTGCCTCTTTACCCACGTGGCTGCCTGATGGCTTTATTTCAGCCAACTTTGGAAATCATCTAATATAGGAGCCCGTTTTAGTTTGGTAGCAAAATACATTTAAAGAAACATCTCGGGGCGCCTGGGTGGCTTGGTCGGTTAAGTATCCGACTTCGGCTCAGGTCATGATCTCACGGTCCGTGGGTTCGAGCCCCGCGTCGGGCTCTGTGCTGACAGCTCAGAGCCTGGAGCCTGTTTCAGATTCTGTGTCTCCCTCTGTCTCTGCCCCTCCCCTGTTCATGCTCTGTCTCTCTCTGTCTCAAAAATAAATAAACGTTAAAAAATAAAAAGAAAAGAAAAGAAAAGAAACATCTGTAAGGGGCGCCTGGGTGGCTCAGTCGGTTGAGCGTCCGACTCCGGCTCAGGTCACGATCTCACAGTTCGTGGGTTCGAGTCCTGCATCGGGCTCTGTGCTGACAGCTCAGAGCCTGGAGCCTGCTTCGGATTCTGTGTCTCCGTCTCTCTGCCCTTCCCCTGCTCTTGCTCTGTCTCTCAAAAAAGAAAATAAATGTTAAAAAAAAAATTTTTAAAGAAACATCTGTGATATTTCTCCGTAAACATCGACAGAAATGGGTAAGTGAGTCTCTGCAAAGGGGAAAGTCTTCGTATTTACTCTATTTGACTTAAACGCTCTATGACTTTTTTTTTTAAATATAATTGATTGTCAAATTGGTTTCCATACAACACCCAGTGCTCATCCCAACAAGTGCCCTCCTCAAGGCCCATCACCCACTTTTCCATAGAGCTCATCTATGCAAAAGTTGCTGCCGGTCGTACCTAAGCTGCTGTCGAGCACAAGGGCAAAGGAAAGTATCCAAGATGAAAGAGGAAATAGCAGGACTAGTGGCTTGAAGAACATAAAAAAAAAAGAGCAAGGACACTTCTCCGGTTTGTTTTCCGATTTGGGGCTTCATCCTCTTCACTGAGCAAATTATAGACTAAAATTGCCATTGTCCTCACAATCGGTGAAATAAAATATTGTTTTTATTAAAATCTGTGTTTGCACGTAGTTTAGAATATTTAGCTTTTAGTTTACTAAACGAAACTGAGAAAATGTTGGTAGGTTATAAGTTCTCCAGATCAAGAACCTGCAAACTTTTTTTTGTGAACAGCTAAATACTAAAAATTTTTAGCAGGACGTACGGTCTCTGACACAGCTACTCAACTTTGCTATTGGAACACAATACAGCCCTAAACCATTCACCGTAGATGATAGGGAAGTGATTGAGTGGGGTTGTGTTCCAATAAAACTTTATTTATAGAAGCAGACAGTGAGCCAGTTTTGGCCCCTGGGCTGTAGTTTGCCAAAGCCCACTGCAAATTATTTTCTGTTGCTATAAAAGGTTACTATAAATTATTTTAAAACAGAAGCAGAGAGAGGCCCCTCTAGACCTCAGCAACGGGCAGAAGAGCCTCTGTACCTGGGGCGAAGCACACATTGGGGTGGACCAGACACGGGAGACCCATGAGAGGAGAGCTGCTTGATGAAGCCTGACCTCAGGAGGGCTCTCTGCAGGCAGAAGGCTGATGCGGATGATCTTGTTTCCTGGGAATGACCCCCTTTTTTCTCTCACTGCCCCTTGGAAAGCATGACAAACTTACCACATCGAAGGTCATTCTTCAATCTCAGAAAACCCCAAACGCAGCCTTCTCCCTGTCTTCCCCATTCACTGGTCCTGGAGCCTGACCTCCTTCAAAAGCTATCAGGTCTGTTCCTCAGAATAACCACAGTAGCCCCTGGGAGGTGTCAATTGCCACGTTCAGTGACAGGACTCACCATCCTCTCCTCCATCGACTCAAGGAGCCCTGGTGTCTTCCCCACTGACATCCCCAGGGTTCTTTTCACCTGCTTTTTTATTGAGATGTTTCTCAAGCCCACAGTTACACTGGATGGTCCTCCTTTCTCCGTAAGATGGGACCCAAACCCCCTTCCAACAGAAAAAAGACAGCAAGAGGTCTTCTCCAGAGAAAGCCCCACATTTCTCTGGGTTTGCCACACCCGCAAGTACCCTGCGTGGTGCACAAGACACAAGAGCCCCTCTCTTCCTCCCCCCCTCCCCTCCTGCTTTACATCGTCTGAGCCTTTGATTACGCTGCGTGTCTGTCTCTTGTCACTGCTATACTGGCAGATGGTAGGACACGAGAGCCATTTCCTTTTTAGTGACTAGAGAGTAATTGAAAGAACTTAAATTCAGATTAAAAACTAAAAGATAAATGAGGCAACATACTGACACAGTAATGAATGAGTAGGAACCTCAAAAATCACTACAAAAAAAAAACGAAGGAAAACAAAACAAAAGTATAAACGACTTAACAATTGGTAGAACATTATTAGAGAAAACAGCTCTTGTTTATGCACAGATGTGTTTCAGTGGGAGACCTCCCGCTTGGTGTACTACCTATGACAGGATTTTATGTCCAGCCTTTTCTGAGAAAAGAGACTTGTTCGTAAAATTGGGAAGAGATCCACGATGTGCAGAACCGAGGCGAAGACCTTCCGCTGGGCTCTTTGGACAAGAACGAAGCCCTCCCCACTCAGTGGCGCAGCAGCTGAAAGGTTTTCGCATGTGGTAGGCGCTCTCACATGCATTTGGATGGACGGACTTGAACTCACGCGCACCGTGAGGACCTCCACGTGGCAATCTGCATTAGCGCCTCCCCAAGATACGGCATCAGGAAACACCGTGTGTGCCTCCGACTTCACACTTGTGCACGGTTATTTGGCCGCTGTTGCTTGGTTACTGGTGACATGGCCATTGGTCTTTTGGAGAGAGCGTGCTGTTCCAACTTGGAATGTCCACCTGCCTCCTCCAGAACTACCTGCTGTTTAAGACCCTCCTTCTTCTTTTTTTTTTTTTTAATGTTTTTTATTTATTTTGGGACAGAGAGAGACAGAGCATGAACGGGGGAGGGGCAGAGAGAGAGGGAGACACAGAATCGGAAACCGGCTCCAGGCTCTGAGCCATCAGCCCAGAGCCCGACGCGGGGCTCGAACTCACGGACCGCGAGATCGTGACCTGGCTGAAGTCGGACGCTTAACCGACTGCGCCACCCAGGCGCCCCTAAGACCCTCCTTCTTACAGTGAAGAGAGTTTGACCACAGAGGAAGAGATGGCAATCTCAGGGTCTCTTACCTTCACTCTTCAAAGTCAAGCTGCCTTGCCTGAAAAGAAAGGTTTTCTTTCCTTCAACCTTCTGTTGAAGGAAGCCAGAAAGGTAAAAAGGCTTTCCTGACCCATCGCTGCCACCCCTATTCCATACCCAGTGCTGTGCCGCAAGGGATCTTCCTTCGCCCTACAAACCCCAGAGTCAGATTACTAAAACACGGTAACAAAATGGAACTAAGTGATTAAAGAATAGACAAGTAAGAGCTAAAACCTTCTGTATAGAAAGGAAAGGAAAGGGCTATGATCTTTCACTGCAGAACTCTAAGTGCTGTTCAAATAAAGTTGACAAAGAAGAGTTTGTCACTTTCTGGTGTGCGCGCTCTATCTAGTGTTTTAATTAGTTGCCATACGTGGGTGAATGCCTAAATATGGTGTCGAGTTTTTTTAAACATTTATTACACAACACATTTAGCTAAATATCATTTTACTGCAATATATTTATTCATCTTTCCTAAAATCTTTAACAATCTTTAAAGTAAAAATATCTGAATTTACAATTTTATATTTTTTTAGCGCTGTTTTACATTTATGGACCGGGGCTTTGTATTTAAGATGGTTAACAATTACATCAGCATGTTCTCCTCTGGTGACCTCAAGGTAAGAGCCAAGTGCAGGCGGGATTGCTTTCTAAACCGTTGCGTTATAAATAAATAAACTAGTCTCTGTGTCTGGCTGCCTAAAACCTTAGCCTGTGCATTCTCCACATCAAAAAATAATGTCTATCCAGTGAGAGGCAGCCTTTTAAAACGGTTCATCTGAGTTAGGCTCCCAAGTCCTTTCTTAATGGGGAGGCTGTGGCATGTGGAGTGTGAACATGAATGTGTGATGTTTCACTCTTATTTCCGGTGTGTGGTGAAAGGAGGGATTCTTTTCAGCCACAGTTCTTACAGCCCAGTTTGCTTGACTGCCTTGGTTTTAGCACTGAACGTCTCACTTTTCTGAAATTGTTGAGTCTGGGGCAAAATAGGACAGCTGACCCCCTCTTCCTAAATAGGGAGGGTGTGTCGAGAGATAGGCTGCAGAGCAGTGATTCTCCAAGTGTGGTTCCCAGACCAGTGAGCTGAGAACTGACTGTGACAGGTGGAGCCCAGAAACCTGTATTCCAACAAGGCTTTCAGGTGATTCTTAGGTACTTTCAAGTTTGAGAACCATTGAGCTACAGTTGGGCATATGCTGGAGGAAAATAAGACTGGACATGGGTGAGATCATGAAAGCTGTACCAGTTAGGAGTCTCTGGGTTGCAAGCAACAGAAACTTACGCCAGTTTGAGCAACGGGCGAGTATTAGAAGAGCAATGACATCAGTGAAAGAAAGAGATGGAAAGCTGGGCTTGAGAAAGAGCAGGGACTAGGGCACAAGAGTCATTGCAAAGGAGGAACCATGGGCCAAGCTCTGCTACTGCTTAAAAAATACATTGGGACCATTTTCTTTCTCTTGACACTCGGCTTAAGATTTACATTCCAGAGAGGAAGTGTGTGACCAACCCGCTTTGGGTCACATGCCTGCCTCTTAAGGAAGGAAGACAGGGCACCTGAGTTAATAGTTCCCCAGTAACCTTTGCCCATTAGGAAGAAGGAAAGTCCCCAAGGGGTAATTATCTTGGTACTGGGAAAGAATAACAAATCTACAGAGGCCAAAAGTAAATAATGATCTTATATCCTTTCATGCCACACTTAGGAATCTGAATATTATTTTTGGGGCAGTGGAGATTTACTTTTGACTAGGGGAGTTACATGATTCTATGCCATTTGGGTTTTGAGAATCCAGTTTCCTCTGTAAATATTTTTTGAAAGAATATTCTTTGTTAGTGCCCCAATTATGCATGAAATTCGCAGAATATCCTTTTAGGTATAATTCAAGGAGACCTTAATTATGTACTCTCTTAGAGAGAAAACAGAACATACTCATTGAAAAATAATTAACATACAATTTAATTATGCTCCTGTTCACTTTGATGCAAAGGGTTAAGTCAAGCACTATTCTCGTTTGAAACGACAGTATTTTAAATTATTAACCCAAATTGCCACAAAATAGAATTCTAAAATAATCTGAGCAAATGGAATATGTTTTATTATTTTGTTAGCTGGTATTAGTGAACACAACCCAACTGAGTCTTAAAAATGGATTACTTAGTCTGCATGTCAGTGAAAATAGAATATTTATGAATGTGCTAATTGTTCCTTCTTATGTGATTGTTTTTAACACATGTAGAAAGCTGTCTTAGACCATGTCTAAATCCATGTATTACTGTCCTAATCAAAATGTCATTGAGAAGACAGGCCTGTTTGCAAGGCAGGAAAAAGACGAATTTCAGTAACTCAGTCTGAGAACAAAGGGCCTGCGGAGAGAGTTAGTCTAGTCTTGGATCACATGCCCCATTGACGTCTTTAGCGCTGGATCCCAAGAGGTGATCACAGGGAACTGTCCTATGAGCTGACTGTGGTTTTCGAGCTCTGTGCATGTGGTGACGTACAATTCCTTTCAGAATAAACACGTTCTGACAGAAGCCAAAAGAAGTGGAAAATGCACACTGCACAGGATTGGATCTCACAGCGGCTCAATATGGGATACAAATGGGATCATTTCCTAAGGAGGCCTTGACCGATCTCCAAATTTAGGGAGTCCAGGGGCACCTGGCTGGCTCAGTCTGTTAAGCGTCCGACTTTGGCTCAGGTCATGATCTCACTGTTCGTGGGTTCGAGCCCTACATGGGGCTCTGTGCTGACAGCTCAGAACTTGGAGCCTGCTTTGGATTCTGTGTCTCCCTCTCTCTCTGCTCCTCCCTCATGGGCCATTAAACATTAAACATTAAAAAAATTCACATAAAGGGAGTCCTACTCTATTTACCACTTCAGGGGGACAAAAGCCTGTCAACTTAACAATTACCTGGTGGTCACACAAAATTAACTACATCTTCTTTTTAGATATAAGATTCAAGTGCAGATTTTTCTTAACCTTCTTGGTGTATAAATAATAATCATTCGGTTTGCTTTTTTTTTTTTCAGACCTTATGCCAGTATAAATTTGATTTTCTTCAAGAAGTATGTCAGCATGAGCACTTTATTCCTTTGTGTCTCCCCATAAGATCCGCAAACATTCCAGGTAATAACTCCCAGAATGCTCATCAGTTCCTGCAAAGTGAACACTCGTATAAGTTCGTTTGTGTGACCTTTGTGTGTTGTTGTTTTCCTGTTTCCTCGGTCTTGATCTCCCCTGAAGCTGTTACATGGGCATTAGACCCAGGTAATCAGGTGAAGACACCAAGAAGTTGGTGTCACGTGGTGAAGAATGTGGCTCCATATATCTCAGTTTTTGTCTAGATTTCCTTTTTCATTAAAGAGAAAGCCAACAAAATTATAAAATCGGTGAACATAAATCAAAGAATTTTAACCTACAACAATACTTTGACTCTACTGGCTCCAAAAGAGAACTCTCCTTTGATTTTGAAAGGCTCAAAATTAAGGGGGGAGAGAAGTTATACTTTGTGAGTACAAATTCACTTGGAGTTATCAATTAGTGTGTGTAATTGTGTTAAAATGCAATTCCTCAAAATGAGTTTTATACAAAAAAAAAAGAAACTTGTTGCCTTGAAAACGAGGAAGGAAGGAAGGAAGGAAGGAAGGAAGGAAGGAAGGAAGGAAGGAA
>NW_024412433.1:13814301-13833963 GCF_014898765.1 Herpailurus yagouaroundi
GAAGGAAGGAAGGAAGGAAGGAAGGAAGGAAGGAAGGAAGGAAGGAAAGAGGGAGGAAAGCGGGAAGGAGGGCACCATTGTAAACACTTGGTACCTCTGGATTAGAAGGAGGTGGAGACGGTTGCTTCCCATTTCTATATTTACTATAGCATGAGTGGTCCACCGAAAATCTTTTCATGTATAACTTTTATTAATGTATTGCATCTATACCAATATACATAGATGCCAAGATGATCATCACACATCTAGCTATCAGAAGACAGTCAAATATCAGGATGCAAAGAAAACATTAAAATGATTTAAGAACTTAAAATACTCTGCTTCGACTTCACCCTGCATCAATATTGAATCATTATGTTGTACACCTGAAATCAAAATAATGTTATAGTCAATTGTCCCTCAAGAATGAAAGGAAGGAGGAAAAGAGGGAGAGAGGGAGGGAAGGCAGAAAGAGAGGGAGGAAGGAAGGAAAGAAAGAAAAAAAGACCTTCCTTCTAAGCAGTGAGTAAATTATCCACAAGGAGCAGTTTTGATATTCATGGAAAGCAGAAAAAAAAGGATGGTAAAGAGCCTCCTTACATGTATTGTAGCTTATACTGTATGTATCACACAAAACTAATATTTTGGAGGGAAAATAAAATACATTATCAAGCCTGTAAACATTTTGTCATTTCAATCTTAAATAAAAGCTATAACATTATCCCTTTCTTTCCTAATTTATGAAGTATATTTAATCTAAATGCCTTCGTAGAAAAAGAGGTAGAAATGTCATCTTGGACAATAACATTTTTCGCCTTTTGGTTTGTTTTGTATTCCTTTTTATTTTTTTATGAACTATTGCCCACTTATTATTGGGTTAGACAGGCTGGTTAAGATACTCAAGAAAAGCAAACCTATTGTGCCCTTTTGATTCCAGTTGTTTACTGTTGATCTGTAACTCAGGAAAAGGCCTCATAGTCTCCTTGTAGATGTGATATTATCAACGGTGAACATAAAAATACGTGTTTCATTGCATGCGGATTTCTGGTAGAAAAATAAGTGTTCAAGTAAAAGGCCAGGAATGAAAATAACTCTGTTCATGGCATTCCTTTTTAAGGAAACAACCAACCTATGGTATTTGTCTTCAAACATAAAGCTTTTTTGAGGAGACTCACTTAGGTTTTAGGATAATACAGTTTTTCAGTATAAATTACCCATAGTTCATGAATATAACGTGTATGTATGTGTATATCTTAACTTATTTGTTTATTTGTATTAAATCCAGATCCCTTGACGCCTTCAGAATCAACTCAAGAGTTACATGCATCAGGTAAATAATTATGTTTTATATTAGATTCTCTAAACATCAATAAGTACATCATAATCTGATAATATTGATTGGTATAGATACCACAAATTTCCAGATGCCATTTCCGGATGCCAAAAATAGTCATGTGTTTAATATCATACAAAGTTGTCAACAAGCTGACTGAACTGTTCTCTTGTCACAGATAATTAAATGCTTCCCCAACCTGAATTCTTTCATAGTTTATTCTCCAGAGTTGGACATTTTTTTTTAATTTCCCAAATCATCTGAAATTTTCTTAGGGTACCTCATAAATGAAATTCCTTGATACATGTCATAACATGTTTGTTCAGTGTAACTAGCTTTATATATTTCTGTCAACACACCGCAGCCTGGTTTTTCAGCTAGTTTCTCAAGATTGAGGTTGATTGTTATTTTTGCTTGAATTAGGTTCATAACTTAAAATAGTCTGAGCAAAACTTTTCTCTAGTTCTGGGTTGGCAATTACAAAGTTTTGTTCCACTTCTGGCCCCTCACGAGTACTCACTATTTCATGGAGAAATATTTTTAACCTAACTAAGCCCTTGGACCTCTATCTCCTGACCCTCCCATTCCCTGCTTTTCCACATCCAGTGGCATTTTCATGGACTACAAAACTCCTTATGTTTAATTTGCCCCTAGTCAATTATGGACTGGGATATTCCAAGAGATCATTACATCTAACAGGTAACTGCGAGGATTCACGGACATAACACCTCTACGGTGCTTAGCCTAGTGTTGGCACTCAGTACATGTTCCAGAAACGGGTGCTGGTCCTGTTGTTAACAGTTACATTTAGGAAGGACATTGGCCAACTCTTACTGGAAATTTTGACGTTCCAATTTCTCCCTGATTCAGGCACAAAATTTTGCAGCCCCGTTTGGTTTCCCTCTCCTTGCTCCTTCACGTCCTTCAGCCAACTTACCCTGGTAATTTTTCTTCTACAACTCGGGTCTTTCCGCTCCATCCCAGACACATCTCACTTCTTCCCTCCCTGCCTTGTGGCCGAGCGTCCGGTATTATAGCCCGCTCCCCACATTTCCCCCACAGAATAACTCATTTATGTCCTGTCACCCTGTGAACAAATGAATAAGCACAGGTCTGATCAGGCCACCGATCTCAATGCCATTTGGTGACTTCACACTTTCTACAGAATTCAGTGCCAAATGGAGGATCCCAGGTGCCAGCTAAAAAATGTGTGCTTTAGTCTCTCCATCACCCAGCCCCAAGTGCCCCTCGAGTCTCAATCCCCACCCCCTCCTTGGCCGCTGGGCTGACTGGCATCCCCCAACCTGTGTTTCCCACACACTGATACACTGTGGGTCTTCAGAAATCTGTGCCATGGAACCTTTGTCCTCCCAACCTCTTCTCTTCCACCCACACCCTCCCACCGCCTCCATTGGCTCCGGGCCCCCTGCACCTCCGACCTTCAGCAGCCTCAAAGGCCCCTCTCAACATCTTCCTGCCAGTGACGTCTCCTGATTCCTCCAGACAGAAAGTGAGCTCTTCTCCTCTCAGCTCCTGTGACACTGTAGACACGCTACTCATGGAATTTGACTATTGGCAGCAGTATAGTCTCCCTCATTCCTCCTCTCTGTAGTGAGACTGCGTTACTGAACCCCTCCCCGGTAGTGAGAGAGGTTGGTGGTGGTTGGATAAACCTTTCTGGATTATAGAGCGATCGTTTGACTTTCAATCACATGCCCGCTTTACTCTCCTCCCAAAGATATGCCTGAATATTCGGTCACGAATGAATTTTGCCGCAAACACTTCTTAATTGGAATTCTACTTCGAGAAGTTGGCTTTGCCCTGCAAGAAGACCAGGACATCAGGCACTCAGCTTTAGCTGTCCTAAAAAATCTAATGGCTAAGCATTCCTTTGATGATCGATACAGAGAACCCGTGAGTGATTCTCTTTTCTCTCTTCCCTAAACACCATTTCATGGCTCACTGCATTAAATGCATATCAAACCTACAGTCTATTGATTTTTATGCGAATCATTTCTCTCGGCCACCTTCCCACCTAGGAGAAACAGGCCCAGATAGCAAGTCTATACATGCCCCTGTATGGCATGCTTCTGGACAATATGCCAAGGATTTACCTGAAGGACTTATATCCTTTTACCGTCAACACATCCAACCAAGTAAGTTTACAGAATATTTCAAATGTGCATTTTAATCAAGAGTTCACCCACTTTTTGCCCTGGATAGCCATCTTCCCCCACCCGTGAGCAAACAGAACACTGCTGCTAGCTATTTTGAGACGTCCACTTCAGTCTCCTTTGTTCCGGATTGGTCCCTGGAGCCTTCTGCCTCCTCCACGTAGTCGACATTTGGGTTTCACTGTCCTCTCTTCTCTGTATCACCCCCCAGTTCTGTCCAGTTTTTACCAGGTTCCTCTGTCGAGTGCACGGCCCCATCCTCAGGGCGCACCCTCTCCCCCTGCCACCTTTCCGCACGGGCTTTGCGACCACCTGGTGATAGGGTAGCGGAGGGCCTCAGTCACACCCCAGGAGTGGCCTGTTTGTCCTCCCTCCTCCACGGAGCCACCATCGTGGTCACACAACAGGCCATGTGAATGCAAAATATTACTCTCTCGCGGTTAGGAGCTAGGCCTTTGGAATGTTCTTTAGAGGAAGACCTTGTGTAACTAGTAGCGACATCAGTTACTAACAATGTAACCTTCGATAAGTCATCCAGTGTCTTTATTTTTTTTTTTTTTAGTGTTTATTGATTTTTAAGAGAGAAAATGTGGGTGGGGAGGGGCGGGGGGAGGGACAGAGGATCTGAAGCGAGCTCTGCATTGGCAGCAGAAAGCCTAGTGCAGGGCTGGAACTCACAGACTGTGAGATCATGACCTGAGCTGAAGTCAGACATTCAACTGACTAAGCCACCCAGGCGTGTCTATCCAGCCTCTTTAAACCTCTGCTTTCTTATTTATAGAATCGGATAGAATTCCTACATTACAGGATTCTTAGGAGGATTAAATTCTCTAGTAGAAAACACTAGGCCTAGAGACTGGTACATAATAAGTATTTGGAATTAGCTTTTAGTAATAGTAATATACGTAAGATAACTCATGATAATCTAGAGTATCATCCATAAAACAACAGTAGCCATTCCAACCAGTTTATAGCTAAAAGATAGTAAAAAAAAAAAAAAAAAAAAAAAAAAAAAAACCACAGAAGTCAAAATGTGACTAAGAGTATGGTTGTGACTGTATTCATTTTCATTGCTTGCTTTGGCAGAAGACCTTTGCTGGAATATAAAAGATCAGATCAAATATCGTCGAACTGAAAGTGTAACAAAGAAGGCATATGTGGGTTTACAATGTTGAAATGTGGCGATTCCCATTAATCTCTTCTGTGCTTCGAATACAGGGGTCTAGAGATGACCTCAGCACCAATGGAGGATTTCACAGCCAGTCGGCTATGAAACATGCAAATTCTGTGGATACATCATTTTCTAAAGATGTTTTAAATTCCATAGCAGGTACTTAAGACCTTGCAAAAACACTTGTGTTTAACTCTCTTCCATGTTTACATGACATATCATTGTGCTTTTTACCCACTCCATAATCCAGTATGCATAATTGCTGTATGTCAAAGTACACTCTATTTATAGAGCTAAAGAGTCTCTTTACATATTTCTTGGAAGCTCATCCAGGGGCTTCCTCTTCTACTTAGCATTCAGTTTTACTTGGCTCAAAGAGCAATCTACTCAGATGTTACCAAAATATTTCATTCTGGAAACAATCTTTTAAGTTTTCATTGCATACAACCTTTTAAAATATAATAGCCCCAACAACTTCAGAATTTATTTTTAAGAACTATTTTGGAAATGTCATCTTAATTTCTTATAAACTGTCAAAACTTGAAAGCTTCTCCCCCCAAAGCATCCTTATGAACTTGCATGAAAGCGTTTTTAAAAGAGAACCTTTCAAAAGCTGTTTAAGAAATCAAAGGAACAAGCTTTACCTTATTTCCATTTATACTGGTCTAAATTTCCCTAAATCCTTAAGGCTGGCATGGCCACCGTGATCATTCTTAAAATGTCGCATGTCTTCAATGGCAATTCCAGACTCTATCATGTCAGCCTTCCCCAATGCTCCTACCACCTCAATGATCAACATCTTTTTGGGTCATCGTTTTAGCTCTGTGTGTGTGCCCATTACATCTCATTACCATCTGTGTGCTGTGGCTTGTGTTTGCAGCATTTTCATCAATAGCTATTTCTACAGTAAACCATGCTGACTCCAGAGCATCCCTGGCAAGTCTTGACTCCAACCCAAGCACCAATGAGAAGAGCAGCGAGAAAACAGACAACTGCGAAAAGGTGGGGCTTCTCCTCCAGTTTCCCAGCACCTGAAGAGCCAGCGCCCCCCCGCCTCGCTAATTCAGTCTTTCTTGGTTCTTCCGTTCCTAGATCCCTAGACCCTTGTCTTTGATAGGGTCAACCCTTCGATTTGACAAGTTAGATCAAGCAGAAACCAGGAGCCTTCTCATGTGCTTTCTTCACATTATGAAGACAATTTCAGAGGGTAAAGAGAGAGCCCTTAAAAATTAAAATTTTTAAAAAGGAAAAAAAATTGAATTTCCGAGAGTCTCATGCTACATGGTGTTTCCTTCCAGAGACGCTGATTGCCTACTGGCAAAGAGCACCCAGTCCAGAGGTGTCTGACTTCTTCAGCATCTTGGAGTAAGTTATAGAGTTGATTTGTTAACCTGTTTTTTTCTGGAAGCTTCAAAATGGTTCAGTATACCATCCTTCATTCTGAGGACCCATATGTCCTTAGAATGTCCTACTATCTATCAGTAGTAGTCATGCATAAAATATGCATAAAATCAACTTTTCTTTTAATGTACTTCTTAAATGAACAGTTTGTATAAACAAAAGGACATGAATAATTGGAATGTGGCCTTTTTTTTCCTTTCTAGTGTTTGTCTTCAAAATTTCAGATACCTAGGAAGACGCAATATAATAAGGTAATTTTTAAATTCCACTAGGTTAGTCTTATCTTTAAAAAAATATGGCATCTATTAATGTATATCAGGTTAGACTTCAAGGTATATGTTAGAAATCTTAAGGTGCACATAAGGATCGTAAGGTTGACCTCAGAGTAGATGTAGAAGTTTGACACTTGCCATGTACTCATCATAGATCTAGGACTAGTTAAAAGCTGTCTAGGGAGAAAAGCACAAAACATACATTTCTAAAAGGAAGCCACATTTCCCGTATCGTCCGAGCTAATTTATCTATCATTTTGCATGGATGTAATGTAGAAGATTCCTATGAACCTTCTACATCCAATGTGAATACATCCAATGTGAATAAGTCACAGGAATAAAAGGTACAGCACAGGGAATACAGTCCGTGGTTTTGTGGTTTGGGGACAGATAGTAGCCACACTTCTGGTGAGTGCAACATACATAGACTTGTCAAATCACTATGTTGTACACATGAAACTAATATAATGTTGTGTGTCAACTGTACTTGAAAGAAAGAAAGAAAGAATATACTCCCAGTAAGCTGAAAAGAAAAATTAATCTAGAATAACTTTGTGTTGACATTGTTTTCTCATGAGAGACCACGAAGCCCCCAGCACTTTCGCTAAACCCCCATTTCCCATTCCCAAAAGATGATGTGATTTTACCTTTCATAGCACGCAGACTATTTCATTGTTCAGTAGTCGTGTGGCCAGTGGCCGGTCTTTATTTAAAAATAAATTACAAATACTGAACTGTGATTAAAACCTCAGTTTCCCTTGCAGGAAAATTGCTGCAGCGTTTAAATTTGTGCAGTCCACCCAGAACAATGGAACTCTCAAAGGCTCTAACCCTTCCTGCCAAACATCAGGTCCCTTGCCACAATGGTAATGTCGCATTTGCTTGATATTTGTAATCATATTGTGTTTATGCGTATGTGCGTGTGTGTGTATGTGTGTGTGTGTGTGTGTGTGTGTGTGTGTGTGTGTGTGTGGAGGGATACGGATGCTTCCACATGTGCATGCACAAGCAGGCACATGCATATGTATGTATGCATACACTTCAAACCACATGCAGAAACTCTCCTCTACCTGCTCCGCTAGCTTGTGAAAACCTAAGAGTCAAGGATTATGACTTATTTATGTGCACTTGGGGCACAATGCCATGCAGTGGATGGAGGTTAATAGTACCGTAATTTAACTGAGCCCGAAAAGACATCATTCCAATAAATGACTCATTTAATGTTTGCTAACCTCCTAGTGACATATCAAATGTGAGGTCGTATGTCCCCATACCTTTCAGTCATTGTAATACGTTAGCAGTGTCCTCAGAGCTAAAATTGGTTTTTATCTTCTTATTTTTTTTATGTTTATTTATTTTTGAGAACGAGAGAGACAGAGTGCAAGTGGGGGAGGTGCAGAGACAGGGGGAGACACAGAATCCAAAGCCGGCTCCAGGCTCTGAGATTCCAGCACAGAGCCCGACACGGGGCTTGTACCCACAAACCGCAAGATCGTGACCTGAGCCGAAGTCAGACGCTTAACTGACTGAGCCACCAGGTGCCCCTAAAATTGTTTTTGAAAGGGTCGCAAGCAGTGAGGAAACATGGATGGCTCCATAAGCTCGTGTTCGATTTCCTAGCCATTACACCAGTTTGACTAGCACATAGGGCCTGGAGTCATCCTTTATGAACCTACCCTGTGGGAGGATTTTGCCCTGAAATCCTACTTTAAATCTCCCCTGAGTCTCATAAATAAGAATTCTTTGCTAAAATTTTCTCCAGTTTGATTTATTCTTCCCAAAGTTACCATAATAATATGTAATATGAAAATGGCTATATTTTAGAAAGAATTTCAGAAATAAGAAAGTAGTATATAACCAAAAAACCATGGAGTAAGTTTCGCCTCTTAGCCCATAGGGACTCCTCGAAGTTGCCCCTTGTGTGAAAGCAAATGACAAAATGTAATAGGCGTGTTTTCCAAATGGTAATAGGAGAGAAGACTATCAACAATGACTTTCTGCCTTTAAAGACAATAGTAAGGTACCTGAGGTCACTGCAGTTTTGTTGACGTTTGGTGGGTTAAATTGCAAGCTTCTTCCTGAACCATCTAGACACGTCCTGGCCATTCCTACCCCTCCCCTCCTAGGCACCAGGATTTTTCCTCCAGAAGCTCCAGACCAAAATAGACCCAAAACCTGGAAATAAATCAGTCCCAAAGGTCCAAGCCATTCAAGCCAGAACTCATTTTTTTCTTGTAGCTTCAGGGCTCCCCTAACTACTGAAAACCAAAGTTAGGTCTTCTGGGCCTCGATCCATCCAGAGCATTTGATGTGGTCAAAACCAAATAACCCCTTGAAAAGTGTGACCAAGAGAAAACCATTGCCTCTTCTATAGGCTTGACTCTTCAGGGTATCTCTTCTTGCCTACTTTACTCAAAAAAAAAAAATGTTTTATTGCCTTGGCCAAATGATAGCAGAAATGAAAGTCAAAAATGGGAAGTGTCTTTACTCCC
This sequence comes from Herpailurus yagouaroundi, assembly GCF_014898765.1. Lineage (NCBI taxonomy): Eukaryota > Metazoa > Chordata > Mammalia > Carnivora > Felidae > Herpailurus > Herpailurus yagouaroundi. Next base: position 13,823,124 of record NW_024412433.1, read on the forward strand.
ACATAACACCGGCTCATTCCACCAGGTGGGAGTGCCAAGGAGACATTGAATGAGAGCTGTTGGAGACCATTATCATCATCCTGGGAATGTAGCTGCACCAGGGTCCCCCCGCTAGCTCTCTCCCCTATGAGGATGGAATACCATGGAATTCCCATGAAATCTCATGGTTTCATTAAATAATAATGAATATGCTTGTTCAGACTTAGTATCTATTATTCTTCTATTACCCTTTGGTACCGAGCATCCTTCTGAACCGTTTTTTGGCTTAAATAAAACCTCTCCAAAAGCACTCTTAAAATTCCCTTTGATCATGTCTCCTGTAATTAATATTTTTCATAAAACATCTCTGGGTAAAAGTTGTTTATATTTGACTTAGTCTAGAATTTTTGAATGAACATTTGTATCTCATATCTCTTGTGCCATAACCTATTTTCTTATTTAATTTTCAGGATGCATACCACGTCCGCTCACGAAGGACATAAGCAGCACCGATCACAAACTTTACCTATAATTCGAGGCAAAAATGCACTTTCTAATCCCAAACTTTTACAGATGTTAGACAATACCATGTCCAGTAAGTAAACGAGAAATAATGGGACCGAGACGGCTAGCAGTGTTTCTCTAGATGCGTGGAAGACATTAAATACGTTAGAATGTTTCAGAAACGTAAGGAATGTTAGTGTGTTACTGAGACCGTGGCTTTTCAGGCTTGCTGTAGCCCAGGGAATTTTTCTTAGAAGAAAAAGATCAGCAGAGAGGGAGTTTAAAAACTGAAGTGTCCTTACAAGAAAGGAAACAGGCAAATCTCTCAGGATAATGTGCTCCATGTAGCTCCTCTGATGTCAGGTGGATTTGCTATTGTGAGGGTTACGGGGACCTCTGTCAACCAGATTATTACTGGCTGCTGTTTGGGACGAGGAGGAAGTTGTCCATGTCCTAGAAGCACTAAGTGTGATATATTGAACCCGGTGATGCACACATTCCAGCTTGTGAATGAGGAAAAAATGGAGCCCAGTGTTTTGTATTGTGTACATGTTAGTGGTTAGGGACATGTGACCAAAGGCAGATGCCTTCACCTATGAATATATTTAGGGTCTTTAATGGCCACTAATGCACACTGTCCACTGAGACTATACATTTAGTCTATTAGAGTAAGAGCCTAAAACTTGCCCCAGACTGAGTATGAAAGGACTATGACTCTGTCAATGCCTAAATCAATGGAAAAGAAGTAAGAAATAATGGCAAATGGGTCACTCTTGTCTACAGCTGACATATGAAAAGGGCCTACACTCTTAGTTTGAGTGGCTACAAGAGAATTGTCTGGGAGGCTTAAACAACAAACATTTATTTCTTATGGTTCTGGAGGGTGGGAGGTCCAAGGTCAAGGTACCAACAGATTTGATGTCTGATGAGAACCCTTTTCCTGGTTTGCAGATGGCCACCTTCTTCTTGTGTCCTCATGACAAAGAGAAAGGCTCCCTTTCTGGTGCCTCTTTTTATAAGAGCACAAACCCATTCATGAGGGCTCCGCCCTCACGAGCTAATTACCTCTCAAATATCCCATCTCCAAATACCATCACACTTAGGGCTTCAACGCAGGAATTTGGGGCAACACAAACATTTAGTCGATAGGATCCGTTAAAGCCTCTGTCTTTAGACGGACAGTCTTTAGTTTTTGATTCAGCCAATAAGGTAATTGAACCAACAAAAGCACTTTGATTTCATAAATTATTTATCAAAACACCAGAAAACAGTGAAAATGTTATAATAGAAGAAAGCCCTTTATGGAATACAAAGAATTTTCTTAGACATTTATGTATGTTCTACTTCATATTTTGTAGGCAACTCCAATGAAATAGACATCGTGCACCATGTGGACACAGAGGCCAATATAGCTACAGAGGTGTGCCTGACTATCCTAGACCTGCTATCACTCTTCACCCAGACTCACCAGGTAAGTGTGACTATAACATCTTCTGCAACATGATAAAATGGGAGGTGGAAAAGTCATGGGAAGTCAAGAAAAAAAAAATATTTTACTGGGGCACCTGGGTGGCTCATTCGGTTAAGCGTCCGACTTTGGCTCAGGTCATGATCCCGGGGTCTGTGAGTTTGAGCCCTGCTTGGGGCTCTGTGCTGACAGCCCAGAACCTGGAGCCTGTTTCAGATTCTGTCTCTCTCTCTCTCTCTCTCTCTCTCTCTCTGTCCCCTCCCCTGCTCACGCTCTGTCTCTCTCTCCTTCAAAGATAAATAAACATTTTTTTTAATTTAATATTTTATGAAATCAATTAACGTTACATAAATCAGCCTAAGTGTCAGTGGAAAAAGTTTTACAACTGAGACTCAGAGTTTATCAGAAGTTGACTAATGCTCAAATGATATACATACATATGTATTTCACTATTGTCAAATAATAAATATTCTTCTTTGCTTCTCCTGCTTCACCCTCAGGCAAGCCGAGCTGACTGAGAGTGGGGCTCCACTTTTTCAGACTCAGGGGGAGAGACAAATGATGGCTAGATCCAACAGACTAATAATGCTGAGCATCTTTTCATGTGCTTATTTGTCATCTGTATATCTTTGGTGAAAATAATACCTACATAGTGGTAGAATGACTTAAGTTAAAAAGACTGACCATACCACGTTTTGGCAAGGGTATGAAAAAACCGGAACTCTTATCCACCAATGGCGGGCATGCCAATACTCTGGAAAACAGTATGGCAGTCTAAAAAGTTAAACGTGTGTCCATTATGTGACCGGCCATTCCAATATTAAGCATTTACCCAGGAGAAATAAAAGCATTTGGTCACAAAAACCTGTGTACACAAATGTTCATACAAGCCTTATTTTTAATAAGTGATGAAAACAACCCAAGTGTACATCAACAGGTGAATGGATTTAAAAAATGGTGGTATATCCATACAATAGAACGCTGCTCAGTTATGCTCAGTTACTGTCTGATGCCATTTATATAAAATTTAATAAACTCAAACTATAGAAATTGTATGCCAGTTATACCTCAATAAAGATATTTGGAATATTAGCTCAATCTAATGAGCTTACAGATGTTCGGGGTTGAAGTAGGAACAGTTGGATCCATTGAATAACGTCTACACCAAACACAATTATTATGCCAAAAAATCCCTGCTTTCAGGAAAAGTGTCAGCAAAGTGGTAGAAAAAAAAACAAACACCATATTTTAAATCTTTATTACTCAGTGCAAATGTCAGTCAAATCTCAGACATCTTAAAGGCCCTACCGATGCCTACGAGGACCTGCCTCTCTGTGACCCCATCTCCCACCTCTGTCCCGATCTCACCCCATGCTCTGCTCAGGCTCCTCTGCCCTTTTTTTTCTCAACTTTGAACTCATAAGCTTCTTCCCAACTCATATCCCTGGTACTAGCTGCTTCTCCCTTCTTGGATAGTCCCTTCAGATCTGCCCATAGCCAATTCCTTCAGCTCACATGTCAGTTCATCCATTAGAGGGTCTTGGTTGCCCACCCTACCTAAAGTAATCCTTGCCCAAACCAGTTACTTTTTATTATATCGCATCATTCTGCTCTATTTTCTTATTTAGTAATTTTTTCCAATCCCTGCTGTGTAAGTTTCATTGGGAACATAGACCATATCTTCTTATTCAACACTATCTCCATTACCCAGAGTTGTGCCTACCACATAGTAGGCTCACAGTAAATATCTTTTGAAAGAATACAGGTGCCTTTGCACTCATCCTAAATGACTTCTGTGTTGAATTTCCAGAGACAACTCCAACAATCTGAATGTCAAAATTCCATGATGAAAAGGGTCTTTGACACCTACATGGTCTTTTTCCAAGTCAACCAGTCAGCCACAGCGCTGAAGCACGTGTTTGCCTCCTTGAGACTGTTTGTTTGCAAGGTAAGAGTTCTCCTGGTTCCAGTGAAAGGTCAGGAAAGGATGATAATAAATACGTGTTAATCCTTACATCTCTCAGTATGGAGGAAAGAAAGTCCGTTTCCTTCTATTTTGGCTTATTTGGTTTTATTAGAATATTTTTATTGGTTTTAATAAGCCATTTGATTCCTGGTCTTGACAGTTAACAGTCTTGACAGCCTGTCTACTTGGATATCGAAAGGGAATATTATTAACACGTAGCCATCTTCTGGGGGGATCCTCAGTATTTGTGACAGAGAGTCGGGGAAAATGCACGTCATCATCTGTGATCTCCATTCATGCCAAGTGAAGTTTCCACCTTAAAGTAGACACAGCTGCCAACTTTTGAGGATCCCTGTGGTTTTACAATGTTGGGTGAAGAGGAAACACTTCAAAGCTCTCATTCACTAGTTTCGGGTTGTCATCATTGGTGCCTGGGATACTTACCATGTAGAGAATGATTATTTCTAGGAAAAAAAGAGAAATACTAATATGGGCTTAAATAAATACAATTATATCTCTTCCACTTGCCTGGGTTAAAAAAAAAAGGCGGATTTGTTCTAAGGAATTTTAAAATGCAAGCAGAAACACAGCAAAATGAAGGCATGGTTCCCCCCCCTCCCCCCCCCCCCCCGTACTTAACCAACCGTTCTACCTCCATAGTTTCCTTCAGCGTTCTTTCAAGGGCCTGCCGACCTGTGTGGATCCTTCTGCTATGAAGTCCTAAAATGCTGTAACCACAGGTCACGGTCAACTCAGACAGAAGCATCAGCCCTTCTATACTTTTTCATGAGGAAGAATTTTGAATTTAGCAAGCAGAAGTCAATTGTCCGGTCCCACTTACAAGTAAGTGCTTCCAGTTTCCATTAATGCTGTTGTTAAAGCCACTCTTCTGTTTCAGCATTGATAAAAGCCTTTAGGCCCCTGGGCAAGACCTACCAAGTCTTCTACTAGATTCCTCCTTAAAGAGACTCAACACACTCCGCTCTGGTTCAGAGGAAGAGGGCAACTGGGCAGAAATCAACACAGCCCATAATTCCACTTTTACTTTTCTTCTGCCAAGGAACAGAATCGAATAGAATACACAACTCAGGAAACCGTGACTATCTCTAGGATGCCAAACCCCACCAGATTCCAAATCCAGAAATGTCTTCCTTTAAGGCATCCCAAGATTCCTGCAACCTTCTTTAAATATTTTAAATTATAGGAAACACCCTAGATTACGTGGCCTTCTGAAAATTTTAAGGCATAAAGATGCTATTCTTTGGACCCACAGGGAGAAATCAATGGTACCTTCATCCAATCCAGTGGGTTTCTTTAATATTACTATTTCTGAGTTAGTACCTTTGGAGTTTTCTTTTTCTCTTCTCTTCTAGCTTATCAAGGCTGTAAGCCAGTTAATCGCCGATGCTGGGATTGGAGGCTCTCGGTTTCAGCATTCCCTTGCAATTACCAACAATTTTGCTAATGGAGACAAGCAGATGAAAGTAAGAAATGCTTTATGGACATTTTCAAAGACTTGGGAATAAACTAAACTGGATTCTTTTGTGAAATATCCAAATCAAAAATATATATATATCCAAATTCTGTGTTTTGTGTATTGTGACTTAAACTGAGTGCTTACGTTGAGTTTGCTTGCTGAATTGTCGATCAGCTCTAACACTGTCAGTCTATCATCTGTTGCTTGGAATTTCCAAGATGGGTGGTTGAATGAGATATAACAAGAATACTAACCACAAGGGGCGCCTGGGAGGCTCATTGTGAAGGTTAAGCGTCCCACTTTGGCTCAGGCCGTGATCTCACTGTTTGTGAGTTCAAGCCCCACGTCCCACATCGGGCTCTGTGCTGGCAGCTCAGAGCCTGGAGCCTGCGTCAGATTCTGTGTGCCCCCCCTCTCTGCCCCTCCCCCACTGATGCTCTGCCTCCCTCTCTCTCAAAAATAAACATTAAAAAATTTTACCAAAAATAAAAAAAGAATACTAACCACAAATATCCAGAAATACAGTGATTCTCTCATAATCCTATTGTAGGTCAAATGTATTTAATCTTTCTTTTAGAAATTTCTGAAGACTTCTCCTTTAATCACAGTACTGAAAAGTCCAGGGATAAGGGCCTGGCATTGGGCATGGCTGAACCCAGAAATTAAAATGTTTTCACATTAATTCAAAAAGATATGTGCACCCCATGTTCATAACAGCATTATTTACAATAGCCAAGGCATGGAAACAAGCTACGTGTCCACCAGTGAACGAATGGATAAAGCGGTTGTGGTGTATATAGTCAATGGAATAGCAGTCAGCCACAAAATCTGAGGCAGTCCTGCCATTTGTAACAACATGGATGGACACTGAAGGCATTACACTAGGTGAAATAGGTCAAAGATAAACAAGTACTGTATGATCTCACTTATATGTATAATCTTTAAAAAAAAAACCCTGAAAATCATGAAGAAAGAAATCAGACTCATGGTTATCAGAGGCAGGGTGGGGGTGAGGAAATTGGAGGAGGGTGGTGAAAAGGTACAAACTTCTAATTGTAAGAGATAAGTACTGGGGATGTCAGGTACAACATGAGGACTATAGCTAACATCGCTCTATGTTATATAGAAGAGGTAGTTCAGAGGGGCGCCTGGGTGGCTCAGTCGGTTAAGCGTCTGACTTCGGCTCCGGTCACGATCTCACGGTTTGTGGGTTCGAGCCCCGCGTCAGGCTCTGTGCTGACAGCTCAGCGCCTGGAGCCTGCTTCGGATTCTGTGTGCCCCTCTACTCTCTGCCCCTCCCCTGCTCACACTCTGTCTCTCTCTCAAAAATATATAAACATAAAAGAAAAAAAAAAAAGAAGAGGTAGTTAGGAGAGAAAATCCTATGAGCTGTCATCGTAAGGGGAATTTTGTTTTCCTTTTTTCTTTTTTCTTTCTTGTCTCTATACTGCATCTATAGGAGAAGATGGCTGTTAGCTGAACCTATTGTGCTACTCCTTTCACAATATATATCAATTAAACTGCTATGCTGTATGCCTTACATTTATATAGTGATGTATGACAGTTACTTCTGAACAAAACTGGAAAAAATGATTTGAATAAAAAAACCTTTAAAAATTAAAAAATAATGTTTTCAGATCCCCTTCCCTACTGCCTCTATTTTTACCTCTCTCTGTCTCTTAGTTCAATTTTCCTCTTTGTTTACTTCATTTACAAGCAGGATCTCCCCATGAGCGTACTTTCTCAGAAATTCTGAGGATATCGAAGTATCCTGTAAGTGAAAGAAGCATTTCATTCAATTGTGTCAGTTAAAGCCCCCAAACTGAACCTTGTTATCATATGCCCATCCCTAAACCAATCACTGGCTTGAGGGATCAAAGAATATGATTGGCCGGGTCAGGAACGTGGGCCACACCCTGGTGCCTGCGAAGGAAGTAGACCTTTCAAATCACATGACCCAGAGCCAGAGAGGAGAGCGTCTCAAAGAACAATCAGGATGCTATTACTAGAAGAAGCTAGGTGAGCAGATAAGACGGAGTCTACTACAGTTCTAATGTTCAAATGTATACACAACCACAATACATAAGATGCGCGTACAAAGAAAGTACATGCTTATGAACAAGATAGAGAACACATCAAACTGTGAGACGATGCCATAAATAATAGCATAACTTGAAGTAACTTATCTAGGAATTTGAAACCGATAATGACCCAGCCTCTCTCTTTTCCAAAGAACAGCAACTTCCCAGCAGAGGTGAAAGATCTGACAAAACGTATAAGGACTGTTTTGATGGCCACAGCTCAGATGAAAGAGCATGAGAAGGACCCCGAGATGCTGGTGGATCTCCAGTACAGCCTGGCAAACTCCTATGCAAGCACCCCTGAGCTGCGCAGGACCTGGCTGGAAAGCATGGCCAAGATTCACGCGAGAAACGGCGACTTATCCGAGGTGATTAGCAAAGGCTCAGTCCTTCTCCATTGGCATTGTCTCCTTTATCGGGGCGATTGGATTTGCATTTACAGTAGGTTACCATATTTTCCCGCTCATCTAGGTATGACCCGATTATATATTATGTGCATTAAATTTGCACATAGGATTCAAGAATTCCTGACTCCATGTAAATGATACCAAGTAAAAGCCACAGTTGTTGGTATCAGCTGCAATTGTAGGATATGCAATGCAGAACTAAACGTTAAAAGCCTAAGACTAGGGAGGATGGTTGGAACGGTGTCTGGAAATTGAGAAATTGAGTTATGTAAGTTGATCTTCTGTGTTTTAAAACTTCTTCCCTGTGATCGGACTCGGATGGGGAAGCTTGCCTTCATAGTGAGTAATCTCAGGCTGGGGTAATCTGTCCTCATTTGCAGCTGGTCTGAACTGGTGATGGAAATATTAACACTCTCACGAGCCCTGTGAGGAGAATGCACTGTGTGAAGATTATAAATCAATAGCTAACGTTTCAATGTCCGTTTAAACACTGGGTGGCTTTTTATGTAGCAGTTCACAGCACCCAAGTGGTTTCTAGACACCATATGGAAAAGTTTTGCCTTATTCTCAGAAATACGCCCCTTTGGGGAAGAGATTAAAATGTCCGGGATGGTCTTAAAACCTGAAGTTAAACCTGACGTTCTTCTAAACGCGTGTGAAGGATCCTGGGATAGAAAGAGAGCCAATCAGAGGCTGCGGTTGGAGGCAGTTTGATGGGACAAGAATGAGAAACTCCAGTTCCTTGGATTGCCCAGAAAATGGGGAAATCCCTCCATAAAACTTCAAGGGAAAAGCTGAAGTCATTTGGACCGTCAACAGGTCAAGTTCTAGTACCTGTTCAGCAATGCTCAAGGCTTTTCGGGAGATACTAGAGAACGTTAAGATGTCACCATGTATTCTGGTTGGCGGGAGCACACATTACGTTAGGCCACGCTATTTAATCAAGTCCCACCTTGTGAGGTGACCATCTTAAAGGCAGTAGAAATTCCAAGGGGGCCATTATTGGAAACAGAAAAGGTAAGAAGATAGCTTTATTTTATTTTCAATTTAGATCCCGATACTGTAGTGTATAGTTTTAACAAGAAAAGAGAATTGGATTTTAAAATATATACATCAGGGGCGCCTGGAGGGCTCAGTCGGCTAAGCATTCAACTCTTGGTTTAGGCTCAGGTCATGATCTCACGGTTTCCTGAGTTCAAGCCCCGAGTTGGGCTCTGTGCTGACAACACGGAGTCGGCTTGGGATTCTCTCTCTCCCTCTCTCTCTGCCCCTCCCCCGTTCATACTGTCTCTGTCTCTCTCAAATTAATTTATTGAAAAAAGTAATAATAAAATAAAATATCTACATTAGGCTTAAACAGGAAGGAAGGTAATTCTACAGAAAATTCTTGAGGTCAGTTCATTCACCCACTTGAAGATAACACCCAGATAAGCACACACACAAAACTTCCTGAATAGGCATTTTATTCTTGATGGTGAACGCTTTGGAAATCAGCTTGATTCTTGTTTTTAACTCCGTCATTAAAAGGATTCCTCCATGTATTCTTACATGGGATACTGACTCACCTAGGAAGTTAGTCCTGATTAGTCAGCTCTGTGCTGTGCCTTCCTCTAAAACCGTTCTTTTTTCTTACAGGCCGCGATGTGTTACATCCATATAGCTGCCCTCACTGCGGAATACCTGAAAAGAAAAGGTAAGACGACCGTCTGCAGGGAGAAAAGTCCAGAAGAGACATGCTGAAGCCTAAATTAAAACTAACTTCTTGATTTCCGTAATAATCTCAGTTCTGTTTCATTAAGTAACATTAACGGTCACAGATAGTTTTAATTATGCCGTACTTATCAATTTTAGCTCTCATGCCACTATCATGTTTAATCTGTCTACAAAAAGGCTAACTGGTCAGCTTCTTAGTTCAAAATGAGAATGTTTTATTGTTTACTGATGTATAGTCTCATAAGCTTGTATTAACACCAACCTGTAGCCATGTCTTAACCTCATCTTGCACTACCATAGGTTACTGGAAAATGGAAAAGATTTGCACACCACCCCTGCTCCCGGAGGATACCCATCCCTGTGATAACTACCCATTACTAACAGCTCCCAGCGGAGGAAGTGAGTGCTCTAACTCTCCCGCATAAGCTCCTTTACCCCCAGGGAACAGCAGAGCAAATCAAGTTGCTGCTTCAAGTTTACTTCGATGAAATTCTTAAATGTATATTCTTAGAAGCAAAAGCTATCCCAGACCTTCATACCTCATGCTGTCAGAGTCTGAGGCTCCTACCATTCAGAAATCCATCCAAATTTATGAAGTTCAGAACCAAAAAGTTCTCAGCAAATAGAACTGCATCTTATCCAATATTTAGGATTATGAGTTATGGCCATATTTGCTTCCAATTTGCATACTAGTCTGCCCTTGGGATTTTTTTCTAAAATTGTTTAAAATTGCAAGAGAAATCCATTTTAATCTTGAAATGTAAAAAAAAACCTACTTGTTGAAAATAAGGAATGCCAAAAATATATATGCGGGACTATATAATCAACATGTTCCATTTTATTTTTATACAAAATTTTTTTAATGTGTATTTTATTTTTGAGAGAGAGAGACAGAGACAGAGACAGCAAGCAGAGGAGGGGCAGAGAGAGAGGGAGACACAGGATCCGATGCAGGCTCCAGGCTCTGACCTGTCCGCACGGAGCCTGACTCGAGGCTTGAACTCACGAACCGTGACATTATGACCTGAGCTGAAGTCAGTGCTTAACCGACTGAGCCACCCAGGCGTCCCTCCATTTTGTTTTTTTAAAATGTTGCGGCGCCTGGGTGGCTCAGTCGGTTGCACATCCGGCTTCAGCTCAGGTCATGATCTCACAGTCCATGAATTCGAGCCCCGCATCGGGCTCTGTGCTGACAGCCCAGAGCCTGGAACTTGCTTCAGATCCTGTGTCTCCCTCTCTCTCTGG
>NW_024412433.1:13834063-13872338 GCF_014898765.1 Herpailurus yagouaroundi
TGGATTCTGTGTCTTCCTCTCTCTTTGCCCCTCCCTTACTCATGCTCTCTCTCTGTCTCAAAAATAAATAAGCATTAGGGGCGCCTGGGTGGCGCAGTCGGTTAAGCGTCCGACTTCAGCCAGGTCACGATCTTGCGGTCCGTGAGTTCGAGCCCCGCGTCAGGCTCTGGGCTGACGGCTCAGAGCCTGGAACCTGTTTCCGATTCTGTGTCTTCCTCTCTCTCTGCCCCTCCCCCGTTCATGCTCTGTCTCTCTCTGTCGCAAAAATAAATAAACGTTGAAAAAAAAATGTAAAAAAAATAAATAAGCATTAAAAAAAGTTTTTTTAATGTTAACTGGTTCTGACAATTTACAACACATAATAATTTATAGCACTGATTTCCTTTAATTAAAAATACTTCATCTTTAATGTTTGATGAAAGATTTTGTAACAATCACTAAAGAATTACTCTTTGCAAAAAATGTGGCAATATAGTTAATATATTTAATCTGTTTTCTATTGAAAAGCTTGTTCAAACCCAAAGGATATGACCTGCAGTCTACTTCATAACACTATCTTAACTTTCAAAATTCAGTGGAAAACTCCGTGTATGAAAAACACAAACAAATCCTTAGATCTGAAAATCAAAATAACTGAACGAAAGATAACTTGGACTTCAGTTACGTATACATATTTAATGAATCCCTTATTTAATTAATTAACATAATCCCTTGTTCTTCTAAAAATGCATATATTTTCTAAAGAATCTCAGTGGATTTTGCAAAAAGGACATATGAGCCCAGTTAACAAAGTGAACCGTGAGATAGTTTGAGGAGGAGGTCACACCTGGCATCGTGGCTTGTGTCCACACTAAAATTCAGGGATCTTCCTGCCTAGCTCCACACTAACTATTCAGCTTCATTTTTATATACAAGTCATCAAAATTAACATTATTTTGTCTAACATACCCTTCACCCCCACCTATTTTATATCGGAATCAGACATATATATACCGTATCTATTTTATGTCTTAATACAGCTCTGTAAAGACTATTTCAAATTCTAACAAAAAGAAAAAAAACTGAAGACACCTGATAAAACTAGGTGTCCGTTTGACAAATTGTGGGAACTTATATCCCAAAATTTTGTGTGAGACTTTAATATGAAAAAATTTTAAATACCGACTTTTAGACCGGAGGTAATACTGGACTATAACATATCCACTGGGAAAAGAATGTATTTTTTTAGTAAGCTCTAAGGAAGGTGATTTTTTATGATGCACTAGCATATATTCATATCCATTGGCATATATCTGAAGTCCTCAATATACTTTTACGTTATGATGTTTCCAAGTCACAGGGATAGAGTATCCCTTCACTACAATGTGCAAATAACCAGAATACGGGCAAATATGAGCAACTCCAGAAAGTACAGCTATTACAAGGATCATCATCCTGCAAGAGATGTATCGTGACTTTCTCTGCTCTGTCAGGGATATATATGTCCCTGCTCCTCAGTTGTCAAATATTTTAATATATGTTTAATTGCAGAAGGAATATTCTCATTTTTAAAAGTAGGGAAGTAGAATTTCTAATGCAAGAATTAAATTGCAGTAATTATCCTAATTATAATTTTTAGCACATTTTGGAGTGATAATTTAGTTACATAGCCAATGAGCTGATTATTAAAAATGGAAACATGTCACAAAAGTATCAGCTCGAATTCTAAAAGCACCTGCTCCAGGTAAGGCCCCGCACTGGGCTCAGTAATGAAAGTACTATTATTACTGCCTCCTGTTTTCAAGTGAGAAAACCAAGAGTAAGTGATACAGGCTGCCCTAGAGAGAGAGCATGGTGAGTTTGTGATGGGGCCAAAGTTCAAGGACTGGTCTGACAGTGTAAGCTGTGTCCCTGACTACTCAAATTCAGTTCCAATCCCTCCTCTGGGGACATGGCCCATTATCAACTGTTTTTATATATTATCTGTAGAGCCAGATATATTTGTTTTGATCTTGGTAGCCACGGTGTTAAGAAAATTTAAGGAAGTGTCTAGAAAATGCAAAGGAGTGAAAATCAGCGAGTAATGAGCATTGTTTTCATAATGCACTGACCATACCAGCTGTTTGCTCAGTATTAATGTTTGCGTCCCTTCAACCATCTTTTGAGATAGATAACTAATGTCTTCAGTTTGACAAATGGGAGAAACAGCCTCCAAGGGGTTGCCTAACTAGAACGTTGCAACTGTGTCTATCTACAGATTCTGTATTTTGTCCATGCCAGCTTCTCAAAGAAAATATGTCACCTGAAAAATGATACAAAATTAGAAAACAGGATCATTGGTTGCCTTGGAGAGAATATTTATCAACAGTCATAGTCTACCCATCTTGTTGACAGAGTGGGTTTTATTATGCTACCATGAAGAAAGGCATGCTCTATCCCAAACAGGATTTGGCTCAAATAATAATGTCTGATTTTGCTTGGTCCTCTCAAGGCATGTTCTCTATGGGCTGGCCAGCTTTTCTGAGCATTACACCAAATATTAAAGAAGAAGGAGCAATGAAAGAAGATTCGGGAATGGAAGACACACCGTACAATGAGGTTGGACCAATATAATCTAGTGCACAGTAACTGAGAAAACAGATGCGTTGAATTGTTACATTAAGCTAAATATGGAGGAGAAAATCTTATTCAGAAATCAAATAAAGTTACTCTAGAATATGACTTAGGCAAAATGAAAGGCAGGCTACAGTTCAGCTGAGAATATAAATATCAGATTCCACTGATAAAGTATAATTTTTGATGACTACTTAAACTAAACTTTACTTCTCTAAAATGGACCCAAATGTGTTCTATCAGCTCTTCTATAAGATATAAAATCTCTAGTCCTTTGGTAAATACAGTAAGGGATACTGAAAATTTTGTGAGCTGGTCACAACTTTTTTTTTAATGCATTAGAAAGTGTATTTGTAAATACACTTGTACAGAAAGGCTCACTAGTTTCTGCAGAAAACCTTCTGATTTGCAAACCATGGTTATTTTTCATTAATTGAAAGAAGTACTGATAATTGCAATAATTCTGATGAAGAAAATAGAGCTTCTTCATCAAGTAAGTAAAATATCTCATAAGCTAATTGTTTCTATCTTAATGTTACATCAATTGAAAAAAAGGATACAGAAAGCAAGTTTGGGGGCAGAGTTCAATTTAATTTTATAGATGGTTTTATATTCATTTAGCATACCTTGAAAATAAGCAATAAATGCAACTACATATTTAGATTAACTATTTCAAATAATGCTTCAGAGTCTTTTCTGCGAAGACACTGTTGAAAAGATTCCAACAAATAATTGACTTCCTTTAGGGAGTATATAATTTGATTCAGCTGAACATTTATTAGACCACTAGTATATGTGAGGCATTGAGTTAAGGTGGGGAGAAGAGCTAAATAACCCACAATTCTGGCTTTCAAAAAGTGTAGAATCTTGAGAAAGGCGAACGTTTTTCAGTATAAGACCCATCAAGTATAAATATACGCAACTAAAGGAAAATAACTTCTTACGTGACAGTGGTGGGGATGGAGATAGAGTTTGGACAACCATTCAAAGACCCTAGAGTTCCTATAAAGGCTCAGGGCAGTGGAGAGCTCATGATCAGATGTACATTTTAGAAAGCTGCTTGGAGAACAACACATAGGACGGACTGGAGTGCAAAATACATTATTAGCAGACCACTATGGGCGTTGGGGGGAAATGAACAGGGTTTTGATCCAAGGCAGTGACCGTGGAATGGAAAGAATGAGACAGACCTGAAGGCATTTCATAGATTCAAATTAGCAAGCTTGCAGGACTAAGTCAGTGATGGAAAAAGAAAGATCCAAGACACCACCATCCCCATGTCCAGGGTGGACGTAGATGCCAATAACAAAGATAAGAAACAGAGTAACCCCACTATGAAGAAAATTGACACTGTAGCAGTTTTGAAAACCTGGTTCAGGGAGGAACCACAGTGTTCATCGTGTTGAATCTCCTTTCGATTTGGGGAATTGCAGAAAATCCTGGTGGAGCAGCTCTACCTGTGTGCGGAGTTTCTTTGGAAGTCTGAGCGATATGAACTCATCGCTGACGTCAACAAACCCATCATCGCTGTCTTTGAGAAGCAGAGAGACTTCAAGGTACGTTTTCTAAAGCTAGACGCTGGTTAAAATATCCTGCTCTAAATTGGTGATTTACTTACAGTTTTCAAACGTGGAAACTGCCTATTTTATATGTCAACATCATCGTCACGAAACCCTTTGATTTATGGTTTCAGAAATTATCAGATCTCTACTACGACATTCATCGGTCGTACCTAAAAGTTGCAGAGGTGGTGAACTCAGAGAAGAGGCTGTTCGGTCGCTACTATCGTGTAGCCTTTTACGGGCAGGTAAGTTTACCAGAAGCTCCGTGGCCTGGAAATTCTGTTAAACAACTAAACTTTATCTTTCATTCTCGATGAGACGGCTGACTCCATGTGCCAGGGGATCAAGAGGATGTGGGTGTGTCTACGTACATATGAGGATTTTTCTGGATACACGAGTCCTGTGTTTGTCTACAAGAATGTACTGAACTGGGAAACAAATAGAGAAATCCATGGGCCTTAGTACAGATCGAGTTGAAACCAATGATTTCTAACTTTTTAGAGAAAGAGGACACTTATTTTTCAGCATCCTGAGCTGAGCCACCCAGGCACCCCGAACATTCCGTTTTTTCATTTTCACAGTTGCGATGACTCCTGCCCTCTCATTTCCTTTTCTTCCCTCCCCTCAGGGTTGCCTATAACTTTGTTTTCTCCTCGGAATCTTTTAAGGCTGCAGCTGAAGAAGTCAGATCCAGCCTGATCATTCTAGGTCATTTCCCATTGAAAAATGGATTTTGCCCACCTGATGGTTTCTCCAGCCCATATCTAATCTAGGCATGCTGACCAGGTAGAAATAAAATATGCTGCTTTCCTACCAAATTTTAATTTCTTTTGAGAAAAAAAAAAGTATTTTCCTCTAATCACCAACGGCAGCTTAAAGCTAACTTCTTTCTTAATTAAGAAAGATAAGCTTCTCTCTACCTGGAAAGAAAAATATCACCCCTTGGCCACTTTCCATGAACAGGTTAATCCAACTCAGATGTTCCTCCTGAGGCACAACAGCATCAGGAGTATGGAGATGGACAAAGCAGGTGGAAATGGCCCACGGATAGAGACTAAACGTAGACATGAGAGAGAAGCAGAACTATTTGAAGTGATACGTACATTGCAGGGAGAAAGCGTAGGAATCCGCAGATGAGAAGGAGAAAGATAAGGGAAGGGTATCTTGAATATCATGCAGAAAATAAACAATTTTTGACCTCAGTGAAACTAGCAAAAAAAAAATGGCAGGACACCCCATCGAGAAGGGAATGTGGGCATTGAGGGATTGCAGGAGAAAAACAGGGTTTCTAGGGAGTGGCCACAGACCAAATGAGCAGGAGAGAAGTGGCACACACGATGTGCACTCAGCTAACCAAGATTCGCATCGACAATCCTTCAGGCCGTCTTTCCAACGAACAAGTAATAAACTGCCATTAAGAGTCCGGTCGTGAAAACAAGATTGCCCACCTGATGGTTTCTCCAGCCCATATCTATTCTAGGCATACTGACCAGGTAGAAATAAAATATGCTGCTTTCCTACCAGATTTTAATGCAGATGTTTGTTCTTTTCTTCTTTTGGTCTTGATGGTTCCAGGCTGTGGTAAGTTTTCTCTCTCTCTCCATTTGCATGCCCTAATAATCCTCACACTTCCCTCCATATGGTTTTACTGAACCGTAACTTTTTTGTGTGCAAATCAGCATTGGGTACGATGGTGGGATAATCCTGCTTCCATTCATTTTGGAGTCATCCGGCATTTCCCGAACTAAATTGTGTTTATTCCAGTTATCTGAATTACAAAAATGTATCGTTTATTTTATGTGTGTATTATCATTCTGCACAAAGGGAGATGTAGTTTAAAAACCTACGTAACCACACGTACACTCCAGTGCACATTCAGATAAATACGAGCACCACGCGTTTGCAGGGCGTGTAGAGTAGGCTTAGTGTTGGAGATTGTCTGCTCATTTCGGACCACTGTGACTCACAGCTGATTATAAAGGGCATGGTGGTCAGAGTCTTAGAGGTTGGAGCAGTGGTCATTGATGGGCACCCTGCCAGTCTCCTGATCGGACCCTCCTCCTTTCCATACGAGTGTCGTAGAGAAATAGGGCTGTCTTTGGTGGGGAACTCTGAGCAGAGGTGATGGTCTCGATACCCAACACAAAAGATGACCAGTGGGCGAAATCTTTACCCAGTAGGGCAGAGTAGGTCTCTTGAGATGTGAAGAGAAGTGTATGGAAACCAATTTGACCATCAATTTCATATTTAAAAAAATAAAAATAAAATAAAAAATAAAATGATGAAAGAAAGAAAGAAAGAAAGAAAGAAAGAAAGAAAGAAAGAAAGAGAAAGAAGAAAGAAAGAAAAGAAAGAAATTTTGGAAAGGCAGCAGAGGCAGAAATATCACGCCGGCACCTAGAGCTCTGGAACACAGAAGAATTTTCTCATTCTGTGAACCATGTGAATGTGCCTATATTCAATCATTTTGTACCTACAGAAATGATTCCACATAATTATTGTCGATTAAGTTGGAAAGACAAATTCTTTCTTTATCCACACATTGTCTGACCGGTACATACCTTTTTGTAATTCTTTAAGCCCTCCCCGTGTCCCCACCAGTATTTTCTACCTTCGTCTATAAAATTGGGGCCATGGGTCCTTAACTCACCTACTAAAAGAATACTTGAAAACCCTTGTACTAAATAGACTGAGGGGGGCAGTGGGAAAGGTCTGGAAAGAGCTATTTTCAAATGACCTAACTTTGTTCTTTTTGCAGATTTCTCAATAACGTGTGCTGACTGTGCACTTGGTTTTTTTCTCTTTTAACGCTGCCAGTATTCTCAAGTGTCTTTCATTAAAAGTTCCAACCTAAGCCTAAACGTGTTTTGGAAAATCTGCAGACCTGGGTACATGCCTAAGCGTGGTACTTTCTAAGCCCAAACCCCAGCCCCCTTTGAACAAAACCTAACGGAGGTCATCTCGATACACGGCAATGTAGAGCCTTGTTCATCACTGTTCAGATGAAATTCAAAAAGCTGTCCCAGGACCCCAAGTGGAGAGTGTGAACATGTCTTGAACAGGAGCGGACAGTGCACATCACTTCACACTTGATGATGAAGAGATACTAACTCGATTTGAACATTTCCCTGAACGTGCACAGAATGAAAGTTCTAAAGATCTAAGATAAAGTCTTAACTACTTGATTAGCATAATCCCCGTAGTCAGAAATAATTTCTTTTTCATGATGGCACTTTATGCCCCTGTAAAATTCAGCTTTTAATATCCAAATTGGCATGTCTTGCAATCATGTTACGAAGATTATGGGAATACAATATGCTATAGGCTCTTTGCCTCCCTAAGGCCTTCCGGTAAATATTTTAGCGTCCCGTGTGGGTAGTGCTTTCATCACATGGTATTGGCTAGTGTAGTTATTATGTCTGCAAGGAGGCAGATAATAGAAAACAAGTTGGAAACTCCTTTTTTTCATGGTGGGGGCCTTAAGAACGCAAGTCTTGCATAACACGGATTTTCAAATGCAGCACCTGACGTCATTGACTGTGGAAATTTTACACAGAGCGGCCTATATAAAGCACCCTCCAGAGTGTCCCTGATGTATTCATTTCCAGACTGATGAAACAGCAGTAGTGATCAAACACCACCTGTAATCAATGAAATACTTAGGCCCTGACATTTAGCGTGAAAGCAAGCAAGCGAATACCCATTGCATAACTTAGAATATCAGCTAGACGCTCTTGGAATATATAAATGAAAGGCTTGGGGACTGTTTATTCCGGTGGCCAAAAGATACAGATTTCATGGTTCCCCATCTTGCCTGCATGGGTGTAGATGTGTCTCAGAAACTTGACAGAAAAGAGATTAAGAGGAGGAGAGAAGGCGGATGTGTAGTTTGAAAAACCACCTTCTGGTCGTGTGCTACACCCTTCTGGCTCCCCATGTATATGAAAGTCATTGATATAGACTATATTTTTAATACATATAATTTGTGTTTAAAATATATAGAGGGGCGCCTGGGTGGCGCAGTCGGTTAAGCGTCCGACTTCAGCCAGGTCACGATCTCGCGGTCCGTGAGTTCAAGCCCCGCGTCAGGCTCTGGGCTGGTGGCTCGGAGCCTGGAGCCTGCTTCCGATTCTGTGTCTCCCTCTCTCTCTGCCCCTCCCCCGTTCATGCTCTGTCTCTCTCTGTCCCAAAAATAAATAAACGTTGAAAAAAAAATTTTTTTTAAATAAAATATATAGAGATCTATAACACATATGTATTTAAAATATATATTGAGAGAGAGGTTTGTATTTCTATGAAAATGTTTGTCTGCATTCTTGTAGCTTAGCTTAGCATTTAGCCTTTTAATACTTTCGGACCCACATTTATACACGAGGTTCCTCTTTGAATGCATTCCTTTGCTCGTGAACTTCAAAATACTTAAGTAGAATAGCAGGGGCGCTTATATTTGACATTCCCCGTAATGATGCAGGGGCTTTGTGGATTCTGAAGAATCTTCAGAAACATCTAATAAGGAGTCAATTTTAGTTACCAGTTCCACTGAAGTATATTTTTATCATCATCTATTGCCTGCACGTTTCGTAACTCGTGGTTGTTAACTGCGCTGATTCAGAGTCCTTGTTTAACTGGAATATGTGCTGTTTCCTCACAACGACTGCTCAGAATATGTATCGCATTGTACCATGACATTTAGAAAGTCAAACTAGCAAGGGAAATGCAGAGATCACATTTCCCATTGCCACGAAAGGCAGTTTACTCGTAACCTTGGGGCGGAAGCAAAAGACAAACGAGCCCTGGGGTTGTCATCACCTGTGTCCCTACTGATGAATCATTTATTTCAGAGAGCTGGAAATTGAAAACTCCCCTAAGACAGTGTCCTGTGGCTCAGTGGGCTATGCTTTGATAGTTTCTCTGGGTAAAAGGTAAGCACACGTTCCCCCTATTTTCAGAACTGCCATTGACCTGGCTCCAGAAGCTCTTGCGTGATCCCCAGAAGATGGCAGATGAAATTTTTATTTTTTTATATTTTTTTTTTAAATTTTTTTTTCAACGTTTTTATTTATTTTTGGGACAGAGAGAGACAGAGCATGAACGGGGGAGGGGCAGAGAGAGAGGGAGACACAGAATCGGAAACAGGCTCCAGGCTCCGAGCCATCAGCACAGAGCCCGACGCGGGGCTCGAACTCACGGACCGCGAGGTCGTGACCTGGCTGAAGTCGGACGCTTAACCGACTGTGCCACCCAGGCGCCCCAGCAGATGAAATTTTTAATTCTTGCACGCCAGCTTCTTTCTACTTCTTACAGAAAATAGTCCCAACGGGTGTCTATTTTCAGGCCAAATGAGTAAATAATCACAATTTCTTTCTGATCAGTCACTTACCAAGATATTGAAATCAGCGTCAATAGACCTTTCATATAATAAGGAAAACTGTAGTTGCTGTGCAGAGCAGCTGAAGATGTGTATTTTGAAGCACTCCACACTCAGTTAGGCTGTTTTTCCTGCATGCCAGTCAGAGCTTAGATGGCTCTGCTGACACGGAATGTTTTTCTTTGTTATTGCTGTCCTCCTCATCAGCACTAACACACACCAAGGGCCTATTGTGTACCAGGCACTGTTCTCGGGGCCTCCCACTAGACTTCTGAGTCTGTACTGTTTCCATCATGCAGATCAAGGAGCAGGGATGAAAGGAAGTCACAGGTCATGACTGAGACCAGAGCCAACGGTCAGAGTAATGACAATAAGATCCTGCTTCCCACCTCTCCCTTGCTGCTAACCCTGGACTCAGAAATTTGTCAGTGGAGAAAAATTCACAGTGAAAATGTCTCTTTGTGCTAGTTTTCACAACGCGGTGAGAAAATCTTTTCCTGAAACTTGGAGACAGTTTTCTTATTGAAAAGGAAGTCGCAGATGTGGCTGTAGCGATTGCCCTGGGGGGGTTCTGGTTGATGGCCTCAGAAGTCCTGTTTCTCTGATGTGTCAGTCTGTCGATTTTAGCCACTAACTTCTGACCTTGAACCAGACAAGTCTTCACAAAGACAGAGACAGAAAAATCATGGCAGGCTGGAAGCCATGTGGGAACCGGGCCAGACCTCACTACCCCTACCAACTCTTGAGGAATGACGGTGAAGCACGTTTTGTGCTTTCAATACTCTAAGTCACTTTTTTTAGCAGTTTGGGGTCAGGGGACTCCTGTATTCAGCTGCGTGTGGTCTTGACCATTCTTTAAAAGAAAAAATCGTTCAATAAAAACATCTTTCTTAGAATCCATGGAATCTTTTCCAGTTATACCCGGTGCAAATACACATCTTTAAGATGTATGCCCTCTAAGAACTATTTCATTCATCTGCTTCTTCATTCAACGAAGGTAGAGTGAAATTCCCCTAAAGACCAGGCTCTGTGTTAAACACTGAACATGTACTGTTGGACAAGACACTTCTCTGCCTTCGAAAAGCCCAAAGTCAGTTCTGGAAACGCACAAGGAAACAGGCGATTACCTGCTTGACAAGAACTCTGCTGATGAACGAGTTCATCGTCTTCAGTTACAGCCCATTTACGAAACGAAGTATCCTGTTCACATGGTCAGACTTAACCTGGCAAAAGTGCTT
The DNA here is from genome assembly GCF_014898765.1 of Herpailurus yagouaroundi. Classification (NCBI taxonomy): domain Eukaryota; kingdom Metazoa; phylum Chordata; class Mammalia; order Carnivora; family Felidae; genus Herpailurus; species Herpailurus yagouaroundi. The sequence continues at coordinate 13,844,824 of NW_024412433.1, forward strand.
TGCGAGCTTAAAGCACCATATGGTTGTGCATTTTAATCCTTACTCTTACATCAATCACCTCACGTTGGCCAAAAGTACGGCATTAGAATGCTTGCTGCGTGTTTTTTACATACAATGAATATTTCTTTTTTTAGTCAGAAATGAGAAAAGCAGAAAAAGTACAGCTAAGATTCTTTCTGACCTCCGGATCTTCACCTGGCCCTCAAAAGCCATTTTCATGAGGTAAACTCTGCAGTCAGAAGAAACCGTGAGAGCCTAGGTTCTTAACTCCCCACTTAATCCAGTATTCTGAGGCCACATGCATTCCACAGGAAATATGATGCTGTGTCTCTTCAAAGAGAAGGAGATGTGAAGATTGCCTCACTTGGTTATCCTCAGATGATAGAATCTTCCCGTCGCCCCCCCCCCGTTTCAAACCAGACAAATAAAATTAACAGAGGCTGAAACCTACTTGCTCCTATGGCATAAACATGATGGCATGGTTACTGTTTTCGATCCCCTATTTTAGCTTTGCAGGATTGTAAAAGACCTATTCACAAAGTAAATGGAATAATGAAATTGCATATGCTTGCATCGGGCGTCTGAAGACATATCACAGTTCTTTTTAAAATAGCAGCACTTGGGAACATACCTACCATATGTCATTCCTGTTAGGACAACGTTCCAGAGAATTATGGCTTTGCATCTGACATGATGTGGGGTGCATACCGACTCGTACCTCTAGGTACGTTTACATGACCTACAGAATTTCCTCTGCTCGTGCCAAAGACGTGAAGAAGACCTTATGAAAAAGGCCGAAAATTACTCCACACTCTGTGTTCTACCCCAGGCTGCCACATGAGGGCATTCTTCTCCCAAAATACATGCAAGCAGGTGTAACCACGGATTTCTGCAAATAGAGAAAACAGGTGTAAGGTTATCTCAGGAGGGTCTTTGGCCTGGTGGGGAGTGTTTCATTATTGGCTGATTCTAACATAATATTTTTTTTCTTTACGTTACTTTTTCTTTCAGTTTCATAGGGTGCTGATCCATAGCTTGGATAACAACCGAAGACTGGCTATATTATTTAAGTAAATAGCTTTTGTTTGTGTTTGTGATTTGCAATTAGAGTGCCCTAATAAAACTGGTGGTTCGTTGTGCGTTTCCCATAGGGCTTTTTTGAAGAGGAGGAAGGTAAGGAGTATATTTATAAAGAGCCTAAGCTGACGGGCCTCTCGGAGATTTCTCAAAGACTGCTCAAGCTCTATGCGGATAAATTTGGTGCAGACAATGTGAAGATAATCCAGGATTCCAACAAGGTAAAGGAAAATCGGCATCCATGCACATGTGAATAACTGACTCCTTTTTTTTAGTTTTTTTAGCTGTATCTGTTAAGGTTTTCATTTTCTGCCTGACTGCAAAGTAACCTGCCTCAACCACACGGGAGGTTTTGCCTGTTTGTTTATTGGATGGTTGGCGATTTTCTTTTTTTTTTTTTTTTTTTTTTTTGTTTGAAGATTTTTTTTTTTTTTTTTTTTTTTTTTTTTTTGGTCAAAAATGTTATGTGTGTTTATTTGAGTAACTTTTAGGTAACCTTAGAAACAAGTTACTAAATTCTCTATTTCTGCCATAGATTACTTGCATTTGAATAGCAACCTAAGGGTTAAAGTGATTGGGCCCACTGTTCCTTCCAGAGCTCACGGTGCACACGGGGTTAAGAAGAGGTGGCTATATGCAAACGGTTAATTAAATAGAGCCCAGGGAGTTCCTCGGGAGACAGGTCTAAGTCACAGGGAGAAAGTTCAGGGCTCCCTGAGCAGATCATTCTTGGCTGGGCAATGCTTCACGGAGGAAGGATGTCTGATCTGGGAATCGCAGAGTGAGAAGCCGTTTGCCGGAAGCAGAGGGCATTCTGAGAAGCCCGGCACAGGCGATGCGAGGGAAGGATGAGAAGGGGGCACAATGGCAGGTGTCTGCAACACAGGTTGGACAGAAAAGTATAGCAGAGGAATGCATCTCAAAAAGCAGGTTGGTGCCCAAGTGGGGAGGCCGCTGTTGGGCCACCAAAGAAAAGGTCTCTTTTCTCCCCTCCTCTTTTACTCAGCTGGTATTTGGAGGGATCGGGGCATGAGATTCCTGGGTCTGGGCAGAAATTGTCACGATGTGCCCGTCACTCTCTCCCTTAGCTTGAAAGGTAAGATCCCCTTCCCCTTAAAGATGGAAAGAACTCGAATCACCCTCACGGTGGCACTCCTAAATAGGAAACATAGGGTTCCCAGTGAGATGAGAAAAATGCCCAATTTAGTGGCAGACATCTGCAGTCTTCATTCCATCATGGCACCTTCTATCAGCTGGTGATCCATCTTGGAGAAACTAGATAACCACTCTGAATTTTTTTTTTTTTAATCTGTAAAGTAGATACAGTTATACTCATCTTACAGTATAATTTTAGGAACATCATAAATAAGTTCATGAGCTTCCTCAAATTTCTGGAATCAGATAGGCAGTGAGTACGTAAACAGATGGAGAAAGCTGGAAGAAGTTTAAAAATTCTTCCAGAAATCTTTAGAAAAGAGGCTGAGAATCATCTCTTCCAACCTTGAAAATTCCCTGGCTCTTCTTGGGACCCCCTAGCCTGTCTTCCTTGCTATTTCTGAAGCTTATTCACCAAAGCAGAATTAGTAAAGAAATTATATAGGATGATTTATTGCAGATAAGAGAAGGTATTAGAGAAACTGAAAATAAATATATTTGCAATCATGAGACAGGCTAACCAGTTAATCCACTCAGCCAACAAAGCCCGAGCCCAGGTCTAGGTACATGGCTGAATCATCGAAGGACAAGGAGATATATTTCTACTCTTAAGAAGCTTGTTTTCTCCGGACACCTGGGTGGCTCAGTCGGTTGAGCGTTCAACTTAGTGTAAGGTCATAATCTCATGGTTCGTGAGTTCGAGCCCCACTTCGGGCTCGCTGTTGTCAGCGCAGAGCCGGCTTCAGGTCCTCTGTCCCCCTATCTCTGGCCCTCTTCTGCTGCTCTATTTCTCTCTCTCTCTCTCTCTCTCTCTCTCTCTCTCTCTCTCTCTCAAAAATACATAAAAAGAAAAAGGAAAAAAAAGCTTGTGTTCTAGACAAAAGTGAGGACATGCACTACAGAAGAGAAAGAAAAGAGGGGCACCTGGGTGGCTCAGATGGTTAAGTGCCCAACTTCGGCTCAGGACATGATCTCACGGTTCATGAGTTCAAGCCCCATGTCCGGCTCTGTGCTGACAGCTCAGAGCCTGGAGCCTGCCTGGGATTCTGTGTCTCCCTCTCTCTCTGCCTCTCTCTCTCTCTCCCCCCTCTCTGTCTCAAAAATAAATAAACACTTAAAAAGAAAAGAAAGGATATAAGTGAAACGCCTTAGCCAGGTGCGTATGTTTGGAAGAACGTCACTATCGGAAAGCTTGGCTCCAGTCCTACCTCTGCCACCATCTGGCTGCTTGACCGCAGTCCGGCCAGTTACTCTTTCTGTGCTTCCAGGGCCACCCAGCCTCTGAAAGGATCCGACTGCCTGTTCTTCCCCACAAGGACAGGGACAGGCCCGCAGGGTTTCAGCGGGGGGGACGCAGAGCGCCCTGCTCGCTTCCCGGAGCACCTGTGGCTCACCACTCTCTTCCCCCGTTAACGCGTCCACCCAGGTAAACCCCAAGGATCTGGACCCTAAATATGCCTACATCCAGGTGACCTATGTCACACCATTCTTTGAGGAAAAGGAAATCGAGGACCGGAAGACGGATTTCGAGATGCACCACAACATCAACCGCTTCGTCTTCGAGACGCCCTTTACGCTGTCGGGCAAGAAGCACGGCGGGGTAGAGGAGCAGTGCAAGCGGCGCACCGTGCTGACCAGTAAGTGCCGCCCGCGGCTGGGCAGAGCGCTGGCTGCAACGCGGGCCCCCTGGTGGGGGGCGGGGGTGGTTGTAGTCTCGCAGACAGCCACCCGACATGTGCGAAATTAGGAATGCTGGCCGGGGAGAGCTGGCGTCCCCCCCTTGGGAAGTCAACCAGGAGAGAAACCGCCCCTACGGTTACCTCATCCGCCCCTTCCCTGTAGATGTCAGGGCCGCACAGGTCATGGTGCCGGTGTCCCGGGAACAGCTCTGAACTTAACCACTCGTCCCTCCCTGAGCCCACCCCCGGTGACTTGAGGGTTAGCAGCTCTCAGAATTGTGTGCTTGGGGCAAGATTCTAAACCATTCTGGAGCTGGGGCTCCTCACGTGTCAACTGGACGCAGGGGATGACCTCCCACATCCCTTCCAGCGCTGTCTAGAGCTACTCTAGGAGCCGGGGAGCCTCTCGCTTACTGAGCAAACGTGCCGTGAGCGCCTGCTAGGTGCCGGGCGCCGTTCTGGGAGCTGAAACAAATACAACAGGACTCTTGCCCTCAGGGTTCACGGTCTGGTAGGAGAGAGCCAAGTAAAGCAAGACGTTCAGGTGAGCAGAGTATGAGAGAGAAAATGGGAATACGCAGGAGGGGCCCCTCAGGCCGACAGAGGAGAAAGACGCACAAGGGTATTCTAGAAGAATCTTGATGAGCAGTCCTGGATAGCGCAATGGATACAAGAATAGCAGCGACATCCAGATGACAGGACACATTCATCTTCCGGGAAACTTTTTCAGAACTTTTATCATAAACGATCAGAACAAAGAGATCATAACATGCTATTTGGTGGAGACGGAAGCATTCGTTAGTGTGGTTTAGTGTCGTTTTTATTTGAATTATAAGTTGTGAGGGAAACTGTAATCTTTTCAGTGGTTGGAGACTGTAAAGGCCTTAATCCAGCCCATAGAACGAGGACATGTTGGCCAGCCAGGTGCACAAGAGCAAGCCAGGCAACATTAGTTGGGCCAAAACCTAAGAGACATTAGACACCATGGTATACAAGAGAAAAAATAACACATACACAGAAAAAGTGCAGGGTGGAATGTGCTGTGTATAAAAAAGAGATACAAGGGGGGCCCCGGTGGCTCAGTTGGGTAAGCGACCGACTTCGGCTCAGGTCACGATCTCGCGGTCCGTGAGTTCAAGCCCCGCGTGGGGCTCTGTGCTGACAGCTAGGAGCCTGGAGCCTGCTTCTGATTCTGTGCCTCCCTCTCTCTCTGCCCCTCCCCCGCTTGCGCTGTATGTGTGTGCGTGCGCGTGTGTGCATCTCAAAAATAAATAAACATTTTCCAAAAGAGAGATAACAAGATCATCTGGACCTTCAGGGGTACCCTGGACGCCTCCCTAACCCTCAGGCCTCACATTCTCTCGCGTTGCTTCCGTGCAGCCAGTCACTTGTTCCCCTACGTGAAGAAGCGAATACAAGTCATAAGCCAGTCGAGCACAGAACTGAATCCTATCGAAGTGGCCATTGACGAGATGTCCAAGAAAGTTTCTGAGCTGAATCAGCTTTGCACAATGGACGAGGTGGACATGATCCGACTGCAGCTCAAAGTCCAAGGAAGTGTCAGCGTGAAGGTAGGCATTGTCCAGAGCAGGGACGCACACGGCCCGTGGCACCTGGTACCAAGTGCCCTGGAAATTTCTGACAGAGGATGTGAGAGCCATTTTTCTGTTCTGATACCATCCGCAACTTTTTCTGAGTCTTGAAAACTTTGTTTTGGGGCGCCTGGGTGGCTCAGTCGGTTGGGCGTCCGACTTCAGCTCAGGTCACGATCTCGCGGTCCGGGAGTTCGAGCCCCGCGTCGGGCTCTGGGCTGATGGCTCAGAGCCTGGAGCCTGCTTCCGATTCTGTGTCTCCCTCTCTCTCTGCCCCTCCCCCGTTCATGCTCTGTTTCTCTCTGTCCCAAAAATAAATAAACGTTGAAAAAAAAATTAAAAAAAAAAAAAAAGAAAACTTTGTTTTGTTGCCAGTGCGAACACCAGGAGATGAACCTTTTTTTCTTTTCTTTAAGTTTAGCTGAAATAAAATCCTCCTTTCCCATCTTCTCTGCATAAACTCTATTCTATATTCGAAAATCTAATGAGTGAACGAATGAATGAATGACAAATACGGCTGTCTCGTCAATATCTGTCCGTAAGAGCCTCACGAACATGTTCAGAAACAAATCCTTTGAAAATGTTTATTGGTTCACAAGATGTGTGTCGGTATTTATCTGAGTGTCAGGGGCCTGGTAAGGCAGCAGATGGCCTGCTCACTGTGGGTGATTAAAGAAAAGAGAACAAACGGACTGTTTGCAGAGGTATAAGCAGTATTTAGGACAAACAACACGGTGGGCACAGGAGCTGACAAGACCGAGGGGCTGTTACCCACCCCTAGATCCGGAGCTGGAGAGGAGACAAGAGTGAGTTGAACAGAGCGAGAGCTCGGAGAGCCAGCTGCTGAGGCTACCTCTGCCAGATAGAGGACCACACAGAGGAAACCCTGTGGCCAACAAACCCAGCCCGGCTGGGACCAGGGAGATTCGGGTGAGGCACTCACCTCGGGCACAAAATGTAAGTGGGCATCAAAAACCTCAGTACCCAGGATAGAATAATATTTGTGCGATGCCAACAATTTATAATGAGCAAAGAGTTAAAGTTTTAAACAAAGGCAGGCCCGTAACAATGCCGTGTGGAACTACATAGGAGCCCGAGGCAAAAAGGACAAATCAGTGAGGCCGACCCTCATGTTGACCTGCTCGCCTCTTCCCCGCCCACCTTTTCTCCGTGTCCCCATGGCTGACTCGAAATAGTAATAATAATTTTTTTTTTTTAAGCCAGAAGGCAAAAGAACCATTGCTGTCCTCCAAACGGGACAGCTTCTCTCAGCATAGAGCTGTGTCAAGGAAGGTGGACGTTGGACCGGGGGGCACGACAGGGAGCATCCAGAATGTTTAGTCATTGTGCCATGCCGGCAATACCTGGCCGGCACGGGCATCTGAAGGCAGCTCGAATACAGTGTTAGCTTCCTTCTGCTGTGACCTTATTCCTTCCAAGCCCCACAGTCACATGAAGAGACCATAAGCACTAAAGGGTACGGACTCCTTCGTGAACGGAAGCCTACGCATGTGTGCGCGCAGGAGTGGGTCCTGGCATCGTGCATTCATTCGGCAAATCTGATAAATGCCTCTTCCGGCCGGAATGTAGGCCAGGCTGTTAAGCGGAATCCGGTAAAACAGTGACTCCCAGGGTGGTGCATACGCGCGAATGGCTGCCATTAATAGTGAAGTGTTGACTTGAATGTGAGTAGAAAAAAAAAAAAATAAGTAGTACATCACCCATTTGATTTCACAGATATTAAAATTCAACGTGAGTAAATCAAAACGAGTCTAGGTTTCAAAGATATTAAGAAAATAACGGTGCCAGCCGAGTGCAGACGTGACAAAAAATGTGAAACGAGGGACAAGTGACCGTTTGAGAGAAGGTACCGTGAGGTATAGCACGCAGCTGGATCCTTCAATAACTTACTGACTTCTGAGTGGGGGGACAGCAGAGAAGACAGGTAACAAATCGGTGGACCCCGCAGCAGCATGAGAGGATGTGGGCGCTGCATGATGGAAGCTACTCCTTCTAGCTGCGGAGAAGGCTCCAGCCAAGGGGGAGATGGGTTTCTCCTCAGACGTTTCTCTTCTCCCCCCACAGGTTAACGCTGGGCCGATGGCCTACGCACGAGCTTTCCTTGAAGAAACCAATGCGAAGAGATACCCTGACAACCAAGTAAAACTTCTGAAGGAAATATTCAGGTAAGCTTTTCTTTGTCGGAATGTTCTGGAACTCCTTCAGGCAGGAGCCACCCGCCCGACCCTCTCCAAGGCAGCAGAGTCTCACCGAGGCCCGACTTTGCGTTGCCGCTTTCTGGGGCTGGCTGTTAATTTGCTGACTGCTGTCCCCAAAGGCAATTTGCAGACGCGTGTGGACAGGCCCTTGATGTGAATGAGCGCCTCATCAAGGAGGATCAGCTGGAGTACCAGGAAGAGCTGAGGTCCCATTATAAGGACATGCTCAGTGAACTCTCCACAATCATGAATGAGCAGGTAAGACCTTCCTGGAGGCGGCCCACGCTGCCAGTTCATAGGAAGTGCCCATTTTAGCCCCGGTGCCAGGAGGCCTGTAAATGCCTCCTCTCTTTCGTGACCACCATGGCGCTGAGTTGCTCCCTCCTCCACGTACAACACTCCGTGCCTCTCCAAAGAGAGATCAGGTTGGGGAAAAATCTATTTAAAAAACAAAAAAGAAGATGAGAACCCAGGTGATTTCCGAAGTTCTCAGATATGTTTAGCCAAACCATATGAGCTATTGGTTTTCTAGAACAGATGGAACCTATTAGACAGTAAGGAACAGCGGGCGACGTTCCACTAGGTTTGCTGCCACTCCCGTCCCGGATGTAGGACGTCCCAACTCCCAGGCTGTGACACGGAGTCCCACAGTTCCGCCACCAGGGGTCTCTGCGCCATACTCCAGAGGAACGCCAGGACTAAGGGCCTGGCTCATCAAGATGGAGACTGCCTCTACACAGGCTGGGCCTCCTGAAGATGTGCAGAACTGGGTAGAACTCGATCCTCTACCCCACCAGCAAGTTATCCATGATTTCTGGCATGTAGCCAGCATGTTCTATAAAGCTGTGCACAAAATCTGGATATTCATTAATCACGGTATTTGGGAGGGACACATAATCAAGTGGTCCAAAGCCAAGCGCTATTCTTTGGCTTCCCAGCATCCATCAACTCTCACACGGGACTTGGACATCTATCTTATTACCCGTGGCCCCCTCCAGAAGTTAGATGTGCTCTTTATGGAATAATTGAGGGAGGGGGACAATTTGAATAATCTCCTGATAGTGCCTCATGCATAGTAGCCACTCACTAAAAATGCATTTCCTTTCGTCTCTTTAAATGGCCGAGCACTGGGGCGCCTGGGTAGCTCAGTCAGTTAAGCGGCCGACTTCGGCTCAGGTCATGATCTCACGGTCCGTGGGTTCGAGCCCCGCGTCGGGCTCTATGCTGACAGCTCAGAGCCTGGAGCCTGTTTCAGATTCTGTGTCTCCCTCTCTCTGACCCTCCCCCATTCATGCTCTGTCTCTCTCTCTCTGTCTCAAAAATAAATAAATGTTAAAAAAAAAAATTTTTTTTTTAAATAAATGGCCGAGCACTATCCACACTATTCACAAAGCCTGAAATGTATCACATGAATGTTTTCTTCTGAGTGCATTTCCCACATGTTTCTTTTTTCTTCTTTTCCATTTCCTTTTACTCACATTTTAATTTTTTTTTTAATGTTTATTTACTTTTGAGACAGAGGGAGAAAGAACGTGAGCAGGGGAGGGGCAGGGAGAGAGGGAGACACAGAATCCGAAGCAGGCCCCGGGCTCTGAGCTGTCAGCACAGACCCCGACACGGGGCTCGAACTCACGGACCGTGAGATCATGACCCGAGCCAAAGTCGGACGCTTAACCGACTGAGCCTCCCAGGCACCCCTCCTTTTACCCACATTTTAAACTCTCCAGAGTAGCCAAAAACATTGGTTAATGGACTTACGTTGGAGATCATTTATCTTCCTGGCTAGGGTTCCTCAATGAGGGATTATTATTAGTGGTTTCAGATGATTAAGAGGTGATGGGAATTAAAAACTCAAGAGGGATGCCTCGCTTGCAAGGGGTGATCACATCTGAGAGTGAAACAAAAATAACAAGCAATGGATCTTAAAGTTGGGAAAGGTGGTCAAGAAATGCTTGTTTCCAACTGTAAATTGCATCTGACCTTGAAACTTCTGGCCAAAAAATGCTTTTCTCTTTTTTTTCCTGACAGCTTTGTCACGGTCCGTGTCTGTACAGCTTCTGTTCCTCTGTGTCTAGTATTTCCCTCAGTACTATAAGCAAAAGTGGTATGTTTTTCTTTCCTTATGTCTACACTGTCCTTTGTGGCCTTCTAGTCTGCCTACCCCTTCCTACTTGTTCATATTCCCCAGACATCTCCATAGTGACTAGTGTTCTCTGAGTGTTTCATTAGAAGAACTTTATTTCCATTTCAAGATAGGTTGATGTGGGGTGGGGGGAAGCTTGCCAATCAAAGTTAACAACTTAGCTTTTTTTGTAAGTTTATTTTATTTATTTATTTTGAGAGAGAGAGAGAGCACACACCTGCAGGGGAGGGGCAGAGAGAGAAGGAACAACAGAGAATCCCAAGCCATGGAGCCCAGTTCAGGGCTCCAACTCAAGAACCGCGAGATCATGACCTAAGCCCATGACTTGAGTCAAAATCAAGAGTAGGACGCTTAACTGACCGAGCCACCCAGGCATCCCAACAACTTAGCTTTTAAAAAGAAAATTCATACTCCCCCAATTTATAAAGTGTATTTGATTGAGCTCATTCGTATCCTAAACAGAGGTTCCGTATACCTCAAATTGGAACAAAAACAAAATAAAACAAACAAAAGAGACAAAGACAAGAACCAGGTGATTAAGAGGAGAGAAAAATAATTTTTTTCCCCAGGAAACCTTTGCTAAAAGAAGCAAAGTCAAAACAAAGGTTCTGTGCTTCCTGGAAATTGACACAAAGAAAAGAAATGGATGGATGGCACAGATCATATTATTCAGTAAAATAGACAGATTTGTCAGCAGGAAAGATCGACTTTCTCCCAGTCCTGGAAATTTGTCACATCAGTATTTATATATGGGACAATGACTACAATATGTGTCCTGTAACATGTACATGGTATCTTCAAAAAAAGTTTTCCTTAAAACTGATTTACTCTACTACATTTCCACCTTAGATTGAAATGAGGACAAAGTATTAACTCCTAGCTCTGTAAAAGAGAGTCTAGAGGAAGAACTGGTTAATCGATAATTATCAATCATAAGTATAAATTGTCCATAGCAAAACATAAGTTATCTAGAGCAAAAGAAGCTATTGTCATGGCAAGTACTGACAAGTGTTACTTGTTGGTTGTAATGAACAATTTCCTGAAATCAGAAATAGCCAGTGATAAAGATCTACAAAGTCCACAGTATTTTAAAAAATGGGTATTTATCTCAGTTCAGATTTACAACAACAACAAAAATTATTTGCTTCTTTTCTCAATTTTCCTTAATGAAAGGCACCTGGCCATAATGATTGGGTTCAAAGTGTACTGGAGGGAAGAGTAGTCAAATTTTAGTATAATCCTGTAATGCATGAGCAAACCATAATCTGTAATGCATGAATACATTCACATACTTTTATACTCATGACATGTTCTGGGAAAAGTTACATATATAATTACAGGGAAGAGAGAAATTCTACCATTGAACTTTTAAAAATAGAAATAGTGGGCATTCACTTTTGAATGTCCCCTCTCTGAAAGCTTTCCTACCATTCTTCCTTTTGATCTTATACTCTAATAAACTTTAGCCTGCTGCGAAAGAAAAGGAAAGAAAAGGAAGGAAGGAAGGAAGGAAGGAAGGAAGGGTTAGAATAGATACAGAACTTTAGAAAAACAAAAATAGAATTAATTGGGGCACCTGGGTGGCTCAGTTGGTTGAGCATCCGACTCCAGCTCAGGTCATCATTTCACAGTTCGTGGGTTCGAGCCCCTCATCAGGCTCTGTGCTGACAGCTGAGAGCCTGGAGCCTGCTTCGGATTCTGTGTCTCCCTCTCTCTCTCTGGCCTCCCCTGTTCTCTCTCTCTCTCTCTTTCAAAAATAAAAAATAAAACATTGTTAAAAATTAACAAAAAGAAAGAAATAGAATTAATTATGCAACTCATTCCAAGAGTGTCCAGAAAAATCTCAGCTAACAGGGTATCCTAAAGCCACCTAATTAGTGAAAGAAACGTCAGTGTAAGGAATGAGATGGAAGAGGATAAAAAGGATAGACGAGATAAAGCAGTTGGAGTTGCTAAATGACAGGCAGACAATAACTACCTTTATAGGCAGCCGGGAACGCCACACTATTTTATAAGTAGCCAAAACATCAAAGCGTCCTTTAACGGAGGCGTGAGACATACATGTAAGTAACTGGATGAAACATAAATATAAGATGCTCATTTGGAGTTGGCTCCAGCGGTGAGGACGACAGCATAGTGAAGTCAGCAGCGGGAATGGATCTCAAATATAAAGTACAGAGAGAGGAACAGATCCACTCTGCCACAGTGCCAAGGAGGCAAGATGCAAAGTCATATTGTTCTGGGAGCTTCAGATACCTTATGCACACATTTCCCAAATTACTGGCACAGAACTTGTGGCGTTGATCGTAAGAATTTGTTGGCAGTATAGGGTACCCAGATGCTTGGTGCCTTGTGCAGACAGAAGTGTTAATCTGTCTTAGAAGAAGGTTAGAGCTAAACCACAGTAATTTGTGAAGCTAGTGGGAAAATCTTCATAACTAGAAATTTGAAATATTCATTAAGTCTTTTCTTTACAGAGATACATCTTAGAGATGTCCAGGGGGTCTACTCTTACTGTAATATTTACATTTCATTATTTGAACAGATCTGACAGGAGAGTATTATTTGACACGTTAATATTATTTTCAAAGTCAGGTCAAGGTATATTTTTTTTCGTACATTGAATTTCCATTAATGCAAACATTTAAATGACCTTTCAGATGCTTCCCTTTCTTGTAGATGATAATATGAATTACAAACTTTTAAAGTAAAGTAAAATTCTGGAATTATTCAGATACCATCATAAAGCGGTTCACTTATAAATTCATATGTGATAGCTGAAGAGTACCGTGAAGCTATTTTTTTTCAGTATATGAAATTTATCGTCAGATTGGTTTCCATACAACACCCAGTGCTCATCCCAAAAGGTGCCCTCCTCAATACCCATCACCCACCCTCCCCTCCCTCCCACCCCCCATCAACCCTCAGTTTATTCTCAGTCTTCAAGAGTCTCTTATGCCGTGAAGCTATTTTAAATCTTGCCACAATGCTGACGGCAGGGGCTTGGAAAAAAAAAAAAAATTCTTCAGAACTACTCTAATAAGTACATTTGCAAAAGCTTGCAGAATCCTTGTGGGGAAGAAAAAGGTCCTTGTTCTGGCTTTTAATTTCGCGTTTGGTGATATTAACATGAAACTCTTGATCTTCGCTCTGTTTTGTCCTGTTGTATTTTGTCCTGTCAAGATTATGTGCAGGGACGACCCGTCAAAGCGCGGAGCGGAGCGAACCTGTCCTCGAGTAATTAGCAGGCCGGCTCCCCCTTTACCCACTGTCTCCATCTCAGCCAGTGAGGACGCTTGAAGGGAGGTCTACTGCATCAGACACGCCTCGAAGGGACCCTTCTGAATTTGTAGCTCATCTCGGGGAAGAGAAAGACTTAATTTATTTGAAGTTTTTATAGTATTAATATTTTTTTTTTTTTTTACCTCGCTAGCTTGAGAATTTCGCCAGCTTTCGGCTTTGCACATTTCTTATGATTTTTTTTATTCCTTTGAGCAGCATTGATCAAGCCAAGCTGAATATTTGCCGTGAAATTCCAACGAATGTGTAGCTCAAAAGCAAACCCTAAGTTTGCTGTCAGTTATAATATGTTCAATACCAAGTCCTAGTACACATATTTTAAAGGTCAAAGTGAATGTTTTTGTAACATTTAAGCATATTCCAAATGTAAATAGAAGATTGTAAAATATATGGTTTTTACCAAATTTAAAAGAGCCTTTTTAGTTAATACTTATGACAGTGCTAAAATTATATGAATAACATTTCAGATACCATTATATTAAAATATTTGTGTATGTGTACAAACATGTTGATAAATACTAATCTCTAAAGTTTGTGGAGTTCCTTTATTTGTAATATATGTGCTCTCAAAAGCAATGGGATGTGAAATTATGTATTTTGTTGTTCATAGAAATAAAAAATACAATTCCTTTGCATTTGGTTCCCTCTTGAAGAGTGGGTGAATTGCTCCTAAAAGTGGTTCACTGCTGGACGTCTGCTAACGCAATGTTACACTCACTCCCTGCAGTGCCTTTTCAGGAAGGCAGGAAAAGAACTCAACCAGCAGCCAGGCAGTTCTTCCAAAGATCAATTGGATGGGCCAGGGGTTTCCAAAGTTAGATCACTAGAATGGTTGGGGAAGATAGAATGAATCAGAATCTTAAGGGTTGTGGTATTTAATAGGACTCTTCACAAATATTCCATCCGTACGCTCTATAAACCTGTGGTAGGAGTGCACGTTCCTGCCTCTTTTGAAGTTAGACTTGACCACGTGACTTGCTTTTGAAATGTGAGCAGAAGTGATGTGTGTCATTCTCAGGCAGATCCTTAAAAGCCAGTGGGTGGTGCTGCCCAGTCCCTTCACCGAAGCAGTCACATGGAGATGAAGCCTCTATCAGCCTGAGTCCCCAAGTGACCACAATGAGCACACACACACACACACGCACACACACACTAACCTTGTCGAACTAACATTCCCACTGATAGTCTGAGTAAGAAATACATTTGGTTGGGGCACCTGGGTGGCTCAGTCGGTTGAGCGTCTGACTTCGGCTCAGGTCATGATCTAGCGGTCCGTGAGTTCGAGCCCCGTGTCGGGCTCTGGGCTGATGGCTCAGAACCTGGAGCCTGCTTCGGATTCTGTGTCTCGCTCTCTCTCTGCCCCTCCCCCGTTCATGCTCTGTCTCTCTCTGTCCCCAAAATAAATAAACGTTGAAAAAAAAAATTTTTTTAATAAAAAAAAAGAAATACATTTGGTTGTATTAAGGTCCCCACGATTCAGGACCTGTTTGTTACTGCAGCATTATGAGCTCATCCTGGCCGACCTGTGTTTTCAACAGAGTTGTGACTGATCTCCAGCCGGGTCTGGGAACCACTAACACATCCTACCTCCTCCCTCAGCCACCCCTGTCCCCCAGCCAACGCTGGCAGCAGTGAGACTGATCTGAGCTGCCTCCAGATGCGGAAGGCAAGCTCAGGAATATCATTTTATATTCATCCTCCACAGCCCTTCCAAAGGTCCAGCCTCAAATTAGGGTACTTTGGCTGAGTTCGTCTTTCTCCTTCAAAAGTCCGTTGGCCAGGGTCTACAGAGGGCCACAAAGGAAGGTCGAGCTTAGACATATTTAAATGCTGTGAATGCAGAAGGGATGGAACAATATGTTAGATGAGAATTCTGATCACTCAAAATGTATGTAACTGTTCTTTTCTAAAATAGAACTCAGTGCTTTATTAAAAAACAAAACAAAACAAAACCCTGTGATGAGCTAACATCTGATACAAGGTATCACTCCAAGCTTCATCCTGACTCCAGCTCTCTGGATATCTGTCTGGCTGTGTTAGAATCTTTGTTCTTCTGACCTAATTTCGCATCATTCCAGCCCCAGGAACTTGGGAAGACTCTGCTCGTGCTGTTGTTCCCTCCCAATTCCCACCCTTAGCTTCAAGTCCTCGAGCCCATCCCAACACACTCACCCCCCTGCCCTGACACTGTGAAACATGGGATGCCTGTCCAAATCTGCAAATAAAATCTCTAAGGAAGTAATCGGAAATAATAGATTTTTTTTTACTCCCACTAAATAGTGTAGTTTTGCAACCTCTCTAGAAAAAATCAACTAAGACCATTCTGCCTTAACAGCATCAAAACTCACTCTGCAGAATCCCAAAGTGTTGTGTTCCTTCCTTCTTTTTTTTTTTTTTTTTAATTTTATTTTAGAAAGAGAGCACACAAGCAGGGGGGAGGAGCAGAGGGAAAGAGAGAGAGAGAGAGAGATTGAGAATCTTAGGCTGCACACTCATCATGGAGCCCAGCACGGGGGCTCAATCTCACAACCCTGGGATGACAACCTGAACCAAAGTCAAGAGTTAGAGGCTCAACTGACTAAGCCACCCAGACGCCTCTCCTTCCTTCTTTAGACCAGATGCATTGAACTGGCTTCTCCGACTGAAACCAACACACACGTCTTATCTGTTCCACATGGTGTCTTTAGTGTTTTCAATTAGATATCAACACTTAAATATTTGGACACATAAAATTCCAGCTTCTTGGTATCTGTTAAAAGAATCAGGCTCTCTGGCAATGCCAGATTCATATTCCCACATGACAGCAATCAGTTAAAACGGAGACACTGTGGACCCCATTATATGTGCTTTCCAGCTTGCCAGAGTTGGCACCAGGCCCTAATTGACTTACACCAGATCAGCCCCCCCTTATTTGTATTTCCTGCCTAGACCCTATAAGCATGTGCAGATCCCTATTCAAAAGCGTAGTGATCACTAGATGTGGACAGCAGATCATCTGCTTCAGAATCAGGCAGGACGCATGTTAAAATGCACATCTCTGGGTTGTATCAAACCTCCTGAAATAGAAACCCCTAGGAGCTATAACCAGCTCCATGGGACTCTCAGGCACAACAGGTATAAAAATTCCACTGAGTACTCTAATTAACTATCTCTAAAAATATCCTTTGCAGAAGACTCTGCCTTGTAAACCAGAGACCCGATTTTCAGTTGCCAAGACACTGAATTCTTATTTTATATTCTTTTCATCTTTATATAACCTTTCTCAAAACAATCTACAGTATTTTACTCAAATTAATAACTCCTCAAAATAAGCTCTGTAAAAAAAAATGGTAGTAAATTTCACAGTTCTACGAATGGAAAGAACAAAAATAAGACAAGTGGCATCATTTTCCATATTTACTCTAGAAAGTATCCAACACAGAATTTGTGGAACTAGTGCTTAGGTTCAGTCCTGGCTCTGTCCACCATCCATTCATCATCCCACCCAGCAGCTACCTCTCTTCCCATTCCCATTTCAAAGTGCAAAATGCACAGCCTATAAAAAAATTAACGTGTCCCTGCATTTTGGGTAACAATTACCTTACAAACAAGTGTCCATTATCCAAAGTCACCCAGTATGTCCTATTTTAACTGTGTTCTCGTCCATTTTGAAGCCAATATGAAAGGGCCCCATCAGCCTGTTTCCTTCATAATGACATATAGCTTTGTGAAACATGGAGAACATGTTACAAGGAAATATCAGCTTTCAGAATCCTGAAGGTTGCTCTGCAAGATTTTACCATATATGCAGACTGATTTTTCATCTCATAGTATAGTCGAATGCCAGAAAGATACAGATAGATAGATATAAATAGATAGATATAGATAGATAGATAGATGATAGATAAATGATAGATGATAGATAGATAGATAGATAGATATAAATAGATATATAGATGATATGTACTCTTTGAGCAGTACTCTTATGAGCAATTAGGAAATGAAACAAATTTGAGAGCAAATGTGACAAATGATCCCAAATCACACTTTAAATTTGCTTATAACATGGGGTGCCTGGGTGGCTCAGCCGGTTAAGCATCTGACTTCAGCTCAGGTCAAGATCTCATGGTTTGTGAGTTCAAGCCCCATGTCGGGATCTGTGCTGACAGTTCAGAGACTGGAGCCTGCTTGGGATTCTGGGTCTCCCTCTCTCTCTCTGCCCCTCCCCCACTTGTATGTGCTCTCTCTCTCTCTCTCTCTCTATATATATATATATATATATCAAAAAGAAATAAAATGTAACAAAAAAATTTTAATTTGCTCATAACAAGTGGTCCCCATATCCTTCACTCCCACATTTGTATCAGTGAAAAATTGATATCATATCATATGCTTATAATGTGATATTTTTGTTCATAAAGTGATGAAGTACAGAAGTACAGGCATGGCTAATGTTCAAGATTCTCTACAGGAAGCCCCTTGTCCTCCTCCTAGTTTCGTATCCTGCCTGTTTGCTTACATGTACCCTTGACTTAGAGCTACCGTGTTCTGCTCACTTGGAAACAAAAAACAAAAAACAAAACCTATCGTGTGCCTCTTCGGACTGAAAGATCCCTTTTCCTTTTCTCCAACCACACAAATCCGACCCATAGACCTCAGGACCATGGGAACTCAAACTGGTGGTGCACGCTGTGACACCACCCCAGTTCCATCCCTTTAGGACTGAAACACCCTTTCTGCCAGTTGCTGGTACCCCCTGGAAGCTAAGGGCTCTCAACTGAGTCCCCCTGGCCCAAGGTCACATCACTCACCCTGACGAAGCTGGCCCTCAATGACTGGTTGATGGTGGAAACTGCAAAGGCCTGGCTTCATTGCCCCAATTCAAGACAGCTCCAAAAGGCCATCTCAGCTCCCAGCTCCTAACTGAGGCCATCTGGAACTACATCACAGCTCAGCTCCTCCCCTATGCCCAGTCATCCTCTGAAGAGAACTCCAAAGAGGCAGATTGGTTCCCAATACATTTCCTGCATGGACACCTCCACATAGACTCTTTTTCTTTGGGAATGGCTCAGGGCAACAGCTTTCCAGAAGCTTTGCTTATGACCCTTGTTCACCTGGATTTCACCTCCTCTGCCCTTCATTGGCCATATCGCCTTTAATCATCCATTTTCCTTTTCTTAGTTACATTTTCTTTTTATGTGTCCATGTGTTCTTTCCAACCATGTCATGCCTTCCTTGAAGGCATATTTTGTCTTAATCTTCTTTGTGGTCTTGGCAGTTCAGATTGCTGCACTGCACTTCAGAGTTCTGGAGCCAAGTTCTCAAACTTCTGTCAGGATGGAGCAGTTCCAGAAAAAACGCTACGGGCGGTGGGGGGGGGGGGGGGGGGGGGTGCGGACAGGGAGCAGTGGGAAGAAGAGCAAACTGTGGGACGATGGGTTTGAAACCAGAAGTCATTGTAGGAACAAGTGTCCTCGAATCTCTTTTTTAAATATTTTTTTAATGTTTATTTCTGAGAGAGACAGAGACAGAGAATGTGAGTGGGTGAGGGGCAAAGAGCAAGGAAGACACAGAACTCGAAGCAGGTTCCAGGCTCCATGCTGTCAGCACAGAGCGAACATGAGGCTTGAACTCACAAACTGTGAGCTCATGACCTGAGCCAAAGTCGGACTCTTAACTGGCTGAGCCACTGGTCCCCCTTGAATCTCTTTTTTTATAAGAATTTTTTTGAAAATATCAGAGTTCACTGCTTTCATATTTCTTTTCAGTTCTCTGTTTTGCTACTGAAATATTTGACACTAGATACATTTATGTACAGGAACAAATTTAGGCAGAACTATTAATGACATGATGGTTTCATTTGGAAGCTTCCCAGTTCCTTTTTGCCCCCAGTTCCCTTATATTCTCGTGCCCTCCCCATCACCCAGTCACCCAGGTTGCCTCACTGTGGTCTCTACTCTGGCCCTTCACCCAGCCCTATCCTCCTGAGGCAGACAGCCCACATCTTCCCCATCTGTGCTTGGAACCATATGGGTTCCAACTCAAATGCCAATTCCAATCAAAGACAGGTTGTTGCCTGGGATGCTGGATTGGGGAGGATTACGTGAGGCCACCTCTGCTCCAAGAAGGTATGAGCAACCAGCAACGTGCTGGGCACAGAAGCCAGAAATGACAGCCTACCTGTTGTGCCATCTGTGCATGGACCCTCCCCAAAGGTTCATCTGTGCATGAATCCTCCCCAAAGGCTAACATCATGTTATCTCAAACTATAGTGCCACTGACTGATTATAGGAGAGAGTGCTGTGGTTTCCTGGGAAAATTAATGTCCTCAAACAACAAACTTTAACCCAAGGAAGTGAATTTCTAATTGCTGGAGTTTTGGTCTTCAGATATTCTGCCACTAAAGCTCTTCCTCAACCCACACCCCTCTCCACCATCTCACTGCATAGGCAATCATCTCCTCCATCACGGCTAAACTCATCCCGGAAAATATTCAGTTAAATTAGATCTAGGTGAAATAGTAAATGAGTTACAAAGAATCATACCTGCTAATTGTCCGGAGTCTCAGCTAGGTATGCCCTTGGGCAATCACTGAAACTCTCTAAGAGAGGGACATGATCACCACTGAACAAGTTAAGAGAATGAAGTGAATAAAAGAGATGGGTGGATACTTTGTAGAATGCTGTACAGATATGTCATCTGTTAGTTGCTAATTGAACATTTTCAGTTATCAATCCCATCATCCCAATGCAATCAGTATCTGATTCCCCTGATTCTCAGATAACATTCAAGGTCTGATGGCTACTGAGAGAGCCACCTGTGGATAATGAATGCCAATAAAGAAGCTTGAAAACATGAGAAAGTTTTTCTCATAAAATACTGAATGTTTTAAGAGGAGGGGAAGGGAGTTAAAGACATCATAAGAGTAGACATTGGAGAGTCCCTTTGGCATGTCCTCTGCAGCCATACCCTGGTTATGGCCTGAGAATAAAGACAGCATCTATGGTCTACTTAGAGAACACGGTCCTGTCCTGGCCAGTAGCTCATTTGCGCATAATGGAACATGATAAGTATACATTTACCTATGGGCACAGGAGAGGACCTGTGATGAATAGGGGGTAGATAAGCAGATACACAAGTTTGGGTTCAGAACCTGGGTGATTAGGCGTTGTGAGTGAATTACAGAGATGAGAAAATATCAACCAAAGAAAGAAATTCCCAGGAAAGCTCTAAACTCCTTTGCCTTCGCCCTGCCTCTTGATTTTCCTGTAGGGAATGCATGGGCTTGGGGATGGGAAGTAAGAGAAGAATAATTGGGTAGATCATAAATCACAAGTCTCAAGAGAAATATTCCAGGGAGCACATAAAGTTGATCTTACAGGAATAAGGAGTGAAAGATAGATCAAAACATGTCCAAATGAGGTTCATGAAGGTCACTTGGCAAAGGTAATGGTGATTAAGCCTGAGTAATTGAGCAAAGGTTTACAAAGAATAGCTTTAAATAACACTAATGTCAAGGATTCTCCAGAGGAATCTGCTTGCAATGCTCTTACATCATTAATATTAATATCCAACTATAAAGTCATTGTTTCTTGGATATATTCCTAATGAATACAGGATATTTGCTTTTGAGGCTTATGACTTCCCTCGTATTTTGTCAAAAGCAATACAACTATAACTACTAAACCCAGTTTTTAAGTTATAAATAAGATAGTGCGTGGTATTTGCAGGATATTTTATTGAACAGAATGGCCCAGTGACCGAGGAAGTCTGTTTCATAGCACTTGCATGGAGGTTAGTAAGTCTCTCTGGATTCCAAAAGGACTCATCTTCTGCAATGTTATTTTTCCCTTCAGATGGGAAATTTTATTATGTGGCGGGGGGGGGGGGGGATGAGCAATTTTTTAGAAAATAAATAAAATAATAACGAAGTCCTAGAAATCAACTTAAATCCATTTTTTTTTAAAAGGAATTTTTAGGGGCGCCTGGGTGGCGCAGTCGGTTAAGCGTCCGACTTCAGCCAGGTCACGATCTCGCGGTCCGTGAGTTCGAGCCCCGCGTCGGGCTCTGGGCTGATGGCTCAGAGCCTGGAGCCTGTTTCCGATTCTGTGTCTCCCTCTCTCTCTGCCCCTCGCCCATTCATGCTCTGTCTCTCTCTGTCCCAAAAATAAATAAACGTTGAAAAAAAATTTAAAAAAAAAAAATAAATAAAATAAAATAAAAAAATAAAAAAATAAAAGGAATTTTTACTTTTCAGCAAAAGTCAAGTAAACTAGAAATCTAGCCAGAAAGGCTCTGGAGTGTTCTTTGAAAATATTTCCTAGCAGTGACCCAAGGCCATGACAGAGGCCTTTCACCATGTGGATTGCTAACCATTTCAGCTCAAAAATATTCCCTTGGATCCAGACAGTCCAATGGCCCATCACATTCTATGAGGTAGTTTTCAATATTCAGCCTCTCCCTTCTGAACAGCTGAGCAAAACAGACACTGACCCTCTTAAGTGTATTGAATTAGTTATTCCTAAACTACAGGATCCAGAAAGGGTGTGGTCCTTCACTCTGCCTTTAACATTTGAAGAACTGAAAATAGGATTCCTTTCTAGAAAAAAACTGTTCCCATTAAGACTTTAAGTTGCAAATGGTGATGCAAATCGATCTGTAACTTTAAGGGATCCTGGTTCGGATACCACGGATAGTTATATTTTACTGCTGGAAAAAGTTGAGAACAAAACAATAACAGGCTTATAAAACCATCACTCGCCGCCTAATTCGGGTGTGTAACTGGGCTAACAGAGTCAAGGACTCTGTTAAAAGAATCAGGGTTTTTTTCCCCCATCTTTCTTTCCTATCTTACTGTCGGTCCTGCTTGGGATGAGTCAGAGCCCCAAGAGGGGGATGCCACTCCCCAGAAATAGGGATTTCCTAACATCATACATTTGGCAAGAAGGAAATGAGATTGAGATGTTTAAAAAATGCATGAAACACACATGAGTCTAGCCCAGCAAAGCAAGCCAGCACTTTCCTGACTCCCAGGCAGATCACCAGCCCTTGGGAGTCTGAGGTTTTCCATTTGCAAAAGCTCCCATCAGATGAGGCATCTGTTTGTTTCTGGGCGATATCATAGCAACATTATTTTATACCTCTCAAAATAACTTCCATTTGGCATGATGCATAAGTACATCATTAAAAGTTGAATTTTCAAATCGAGCTGTCAGTAAGATCACAGGATGCCTTAATTGGAAGAACAGGTTGTAATATGTTGTACTATCGATTTTTCCAGTCTCATCAAACGTGCAGCTTTTCTCCTCTGAGAAAGAGTGACTTTGGCGAAAATACAGGGCCCTCGGAGGACTCTGCAGCTACAACCAGTCGCCTCTTCTGGAAGCCATAGAAATAGCCCCTAGTTGGAGTCACTGAAAATTTCCCCATCCTTTCACCTCACAAATTGACGTGAGTGCAGTGTTCCTCTGGAGTGAAACCATGCTTTACTTTCTAATTCATCTCACCTTGTTATTGGAATTAGCAACTTCTTAGATGATCTATTTACTATATCAGATGATGTGTCCTTTGAAGTCTGAATGCTAACATATTCTCCTTTTTTTTTTTTTTTAATTTTTTTTTTCAACGTTTATTCACTTTTGGGACAGAGAGAGACAGAGCATGAACGGGGGAGGGGCAGAGAGAGAGGGAGACACAGAATCGGAAACAGGCTCCAGGCTCTGAGCCATCAGCCCAGAGCCCGACGCGGGGCTCGAACTCACGGACCGCGAGATCGTGACCTGGCTGAAGTCGGACGCTTAACCGACTGCGCCACCCAGGCACCCACATATTCTCCTTTTTAAAATGGACTAACCTTCTCCTTGTCAGAATTCCTCACTTATATTTTCCGTACTGATATCTTAACACTTGAATATGCAATTAAAATCAGATCTGAAAGACTTCGTCTGGCAGTCCATTGCCACGGGTCCACAACAAATACCATCTCCTGGTCTTATGCAGCTAGGATGTTGCATGGTTCAAGAGTAAGGAAAGAAAATTCCGTAAGGAGACAGAAAAGATATAGTTGAAACAAGCATGAAGACAAAGATTGCATTTTGTGTCTTTGTAGTCCAGAGTCCTAGCGAGGTGCCTGGCATAGAAGAGGGTCTCAAAAAGGTAGCCTGGGTGGTTCAGTCGGTTAAGCTTCCGACTCTTGGTTTCGGCTCAGGTCATGATCTCATGGTTCATGAGTTCAAGCCCCGCGTCAGGCTCCACACTGATGGCACAGAGCCTGCTTATGATTCTCTCTCTCTCTCTGCCCCTACCCTACTCGTTCTCTCTCTCTCTCTCTCTCTCTCTCTCAAAATAAATAAACTTTAAAAAAATTTTTAAAAGGATCTCAATCAACACTTGTATGCATAAGTGAATGAATGAGTAAATGAAACAAAAAAGCTACCAAAGCTTCCTTGAGCAATTTCATGCCGACTAATGACTCTATTTTCCCTACTCATACCGTTGAAGGTGGCTTAAAGTATTAAGCCTGAATGGCATTGTGGTTTTTAGCCTGAGCCTTGGAGAAGATATAAAACCCCAGCTCTAGCACTAATTTCCTGTGTGGTGTTGAGTGAGTGTCCATACTGAGCCTCAGTTTCATCATCTGTAAAAGGGCAATGATGAATACACCAATTTCATGAGCCTGTTAAGACGATGAAATGAAATAAGGAGCAGAGACGAGAGCACACAGCCTGGGAAGAGTAAGCACTTAGTATCTGTAAGCTATCATTTCTGGCGAGAAAAAATGGAACTTAAAAAGTCATTTAAGGGGCGCCTGGGTGGCGCAGTCGGTTAAGCGTCCGACTTCAGCCAGGTCACGATCTCGCGGTCCGTGAGTTCGAGCCCCGCGTCGGGCTCTGGGCTGATGGCTCAGAGCCTGGAGCCTGTTTCCGATTCTGTGTCTCCCTCTCTCTCTGCCCCTCCCCCGTTCATGCTCTGTCTCTCTCTGTCCCAAAAATAAATAAACGTTGAAAAAAAAAAGTCATTTAAGCCAGCATCATTGTTATTAGCATCATTACACAACTTCTAACAAAGGTACTCCCATGAAGATACAGAGTTCCTCTCTGGTCACCTATGGCACTTAACTGCTTAACTTTTATCTGATCCTTTGAGGTGTGACCAAGTGAAATGTTACAAGGCATTGAAAGTCTTTGCCAATTCCTTGGCAGTAAATTCAACTTTAAATCAAACTTCTAGAATACCACTGCACTCAAAAAAATTGGCAAACAAATATTTCAATACACACTTCAGTACAGTATTTATTGAAATGCTCATCATCTCAAGGATTAGGTACCAGAAAAGTTGAGTGGTAGATCTGGTTTTTAAGATAGCTACATCCTTAGGATTCCAACTCTCTCCAGCTTTCAGCTCTGACTTTCTTTTTATTGGTCGATGCTGAGGCAGTTTGCATTCCTATATGGCTGCAAACAGTTTGCCAACTTAAAAACCGAGTGGAGAGAAAGCATATCCCCACATATGATATGTTAGATTACCATTCAGCAAATATTCATGATCTCCCCTCTGGCTTTTATGAGTGCTTTGGATATTGGCCTTGGCCCATGTGATTTGCTTTGGCTGATAGAATATTAATAGATGTGACTGACATGGGTTAGAGCTGCAGTAAGGTCACCCAGTGGGACCCAATCTCTGGCATTTGCCTTTCATCATTAAAGGACTACGTTTGGGGTTGAGTAGCCATCGGAACAGGGAGGATGAAAGACACACGGAGCAGAGCTGGGCTGAGCCTCCAGCCTGGAGCCAAGTCTGGCCAAACAGACTCAAGCAGTCAAATACAGGACAGTCATCACAGCCATCCGCTGTGTAAAGGAGAAATAAATACATATTGTCACATGCAACTAAGATCTGGGGTAGTTATTCGCATGCAGTTATGAGGCATCAGCTAAATGATGCATGTGAAATTAATTCCAAGAAAATTCTCAGGCTTTAATCTCATTAGATCAGATCACTGGTTCTCAAAGTATGGTCCCAGGAGCGGCACCAACAATTCCTGGGAACTTACATAAAATGCATAGGTCCCATCCCAGCCCTACAGAATCATAAACTCTGAGGGAGGGGACCAGCAACTTTTGTTTTCGCAAGTACCCCAAGTGATTCAGATTCACTGGAAAGTTTGAAAAACCACTGACCTAGATCATATGTCCCTCCTTAAACCAATCATAGTGCATAAATCATCCGGCCTGGAGCTGGGGTGTGGGTGAGTAACACCAGAATTATCTCAACCCATGGGGCAGGGCCTGAGAATGTGCATTTCTAACCAGTTCCCAGGTGACTCTGATGCTGCTGGCTTAGCACACTTGGAGAATCCCCATTCAAGGCCAAGAGTGCAACCGGAGTGGCTCATTGGGAAGTCAGCATTCTATTAACAAAAGAAGAAAACAAAGAATACCAGGCAAGGAACAAATATAAATCAGAGATGCATTCTTACTAAAACAAAAGAGTTCTTATGGAAGAAATCAGACAACCTCCAATATTCTCCAATAATTCTGCAGGGACAGAGAAATCCGGAGCCAAAAAAAAAGAATCTCATCTGTCTTTTAGTTCATGAAGTTGATTGAGACATAAACTGATTTTTTTTTTTTTTGGTCTCTTCAATTTTGCTGAAATTCAATACAGATCTGAGAAATCAAATAAAAGACAGCAGTTTTTGCTGCAGAAAGTCATGTATCATTTCAAATGTGATGTGAGTTGTCACACAAATCTTTCCTAGTACAATTCACTGAAGATAAATATAGTGTTTAAGGAGACAGTGTCTATATATCAAACAATTCAGTCATTTTGATCCGTTCTAGTGAAACCAAGTTTCAAGCCTATAGTTTTGAGTAATCCAAGATACAAAATAAAGTCATAGACCCTGGCTATTGCTGCTATTTTTAATACATTCTTAAAATCTGGAAATCAAAGCATTTGGGAACTCAAAGGACCTTAGAGATCATCTAACCCTCATACCGCAAACCACCAAACAGTGGGCCACATCCCACCCAGAAATGTGCTTTATTTGTCCTACACAGCAGTGTTTTCCTTTTATTAAAAGTGTTGCCATATCATTGGTGCAACAACGGTGGAAAATAGTATAGAGCTTCTTTCAAAAACTTAAAAGGAGAATCACCATATGATCCAGTAATTCCACCACCGAATATTTACCCAAAGAAAACAAAAACCTCAATTTGAAAAAGTATATGCACCTTTATGTTTATTGCAGCATTATTAACAATAGCCAAGATATGGAAGCAATCCAAGTCCATCCATAGATGAATGGATAAAGAAGACATGGTGTATATATATGTATATATATGTACATACATACATATATATGACGGAATATTATTCACCATAAAAAGAATGAAATTTTGCCATTTGCAACAACACGGATAGACCTAGAGGGTATAATGCTCAGGGAAATAAGTCAGAGAAAGACAAAGACCATATGACTTTGCTCATATGTAAAATTTCAGAAACAAAACCAATGACCAAAGGAAGAAAGATACAAATGAAAAAAACAGACTCTTAACTGTGGAGAACCAACGAGTAATTGCTAGAGGGGAGGTGTGGGGGGGGGGGGGCGGGGATGGGTGAAATGATAAAGATTCAAAGTACACTCACATCAACAAAAACAATCGCCATATTTAAAATTTGTCAACTTTTCTTGTCACGTTGGAAGATCTAACACCACACGAGGCGGACAAAAGTCAATGCTCCTTCATGCCACAGTGCTTTGGAGCTGAGTCCCAGCTTCCTCCTTTTGAAGGAGCATGAATCCCTGCACTCCGGTCTCTGCTGTTTAACAACCAGCCCGCTTCACTCGTTTACAAGGCCTGCCTGGGTCCGGTAGGTATGTTGGTTCACCATCCCTCATCTAGACAGACTCCTGTGTTTTTCTGCCATGAGAACTCTGAGGTCCACGGTGACGACCAACTTTAACTCATGTTATCTCTTTAGGGACAGACCCCATTTACACCATCGGTTTCTCACAATTGTAGAAAGTAGTTTCTCTTACAGACACGTATTCAGCATAGAAAATGGGATTAAAAAAGCTCACATTCAAGTTCTGCTCAGTCAACATGGAGAGAGGTGTGCGGCTTAGTCAGAAACCTCATTTCAGCGGGCGGCTGATTTCAGAAACCTTACAGAAAAACAAATCCGTGAACAATGGGAGAAATGACAGGCCGCAACAAATGTAACATAGAATGAGTCTTATTTGGATGTTGTACTACCGAATCTTTTCAACCCCTTTCATGAAAGTGATTTTTTTTCCCATTAAAAAATAATTTTTGGCCTACCCACCCCAGCTAAGACGCCAGATCCCCAGCATCACAAGCCT